>NC_060267.1:101100732-101180446 GCF_021613505.1 Equus quagga | reverse complement strand
GTGGGTGCTGCCCCCGAGAGGGTCCCCCCATTCTGTAGAAGAGGGGCTTCTGCAAGTCCGTGGCCGCTGCCCGGCCCTGCCCCCAACCTACATGTCATCTCCTCTGTCTGCGTGGACCCTGGGGGTCCGGCTTGCCTGCTACCTAACTCCACTCCACAGTCGACACCCCAGTTGCTCTCTAGCCTCTTTCTGCTGCGGGAGTTTGACCACCTTGCCCCACCTCCTCTCTGGGAGCCCCTACCTGGGTCGGAGGACCCACCTGGTTCCCTCATTCTGGCCGTGTCAGCAGAGGCTGTATCGTCGACCCTGGAGCCCCGGGGCCAGCCCGGTGCAGTGGGGCCTCACCCTCCGCCCGCCCGCCCCTCGCCTCTGTCTCTTAACTCTAGAGCGTCCCCGTGCAGAGGTGCGTGGGTTCCATCTCCCAGAAGGTAGGCTGCCAGCGCCAAGGCCTCCTGAGAACCAGAGCCCCCTCCTGTTTTGCAAACCAGGAAACTGAGGCCCGGAGAGGAGACGGGGTCACCCGAGGCGCATGGCCCTCTCCTCTCGGGCATTGTCTGTTCGAATGTCTGCTCGCTGACACCCACTGAGGAGCCTCTGCGACTTAGGAGCATCCTCTGCTAGCGGCACTGATTGTCACCCGACCGCCCTGGCACAGGACTCGGTGACGCTTTGATGCCCGAATGGGAGGAGCTGACGTGAAGGTGGCAGTTCAGTTCTCCGCTGTTAATAGGGGGCATGCGGTGCCTTCCGACAGTCTTTCCCTTGGGGCTGGCGGTGAAGGAGTCCTGGCCAGGTTCACGGGGGCCCGCTATGCCCGTGGCGGGGTTTGTGTTGTGGCATTGGGAATGGGTGAGAGCAGGGTGCTGGCAGTCAGCACAGAGCTGGGCCAGCCGCTGGGTAGGTATGGACAAGTCACTGTGCTCTGCCGGGTCTCATGCTTCCCATCTGTAATCAGGGTGGCAGGTAGTGATAGTGACGTTGACCATAGCCAGGGCCATTCGTGAGCCTGTGCTGGACCCTGCTCAGGCCCCATCGCGCCCCCTCGATTCTCCACAGTGACCCATGAGGCAGGGGTTCCTGTTACATCCGCTTTACAGGCTGTGGACTCTGAGCCCTGCAGGGGCTGACCTGATGAGGTCACACGGCTGGCAAGCGGCGGCTCGCTCTCGTTGTGGGACGGCGTGTGGAGAACGGCCCAGAGGGCAGGGGAGCCGGGAGAGGAGGCTGCAGGAGTGGGGGTTCTGCCTCAGGCAGGGGTCAGAGGAGGCCCCTCAAGGAGGTGACATCGAGCAGATGCCTGGGGGACGCGCAGCAGCCGCCTTGAGGAAGGGCGGTCCAGGCAGGAAGAGCGGGGGGTGGGCCTGGAGTGTGTGCAGCAGTCAGGTGCAGGAACAGGGCCCCTTCGACGGTTTCCAAACCCGGCCATGAGGCAGGGCAGTCAGGTGGTGTCAGCGGGGGCACCGGGCCCCTTGGGATTGTGTGTGTGCACACACCTGTGCACATGGGATCGTGTGTGTGTGTGTGTGTGTGTGTGTGCACGTGGGATTGTGCATGTGGACACCTGTGCACATAGGATCGTGCTTGTGCACACACCTGTGCACGTGGGATCGTGTGTGTGCACACCTGTGTGCGTGGAGCAGGGAGGGATGCCTGGAGAGTTGACCAAGAGAAAATTCAGGAAAGTGTTCACACTGAAAAAAAAAATAGTCAAAAAGAATTCTCATTTGAGAAGTGATGCCCTTTCTCTCCAGCCAAGAGAGCCTGAGCCCAAGGCCTTGGAGGCTCATCACCTGGGCCCCTACCATTCTTGAGGATGAGTGCACCTCAAAGCTATCACTCAGGTGAGAGTCTGTCTCCGGATTGAGGGGGCACTGGCTGGGGCTCTGCTCCAGGTCCAGGACTGCGGTGACAGCTGAGTGGCTCTGTCTGGACCTGCAAGGACTTCAGGCTGTTGGCAGTTGGGGGATTAGGATCTAGCCTCCATGGGCATGGAGGGAGCCGAGGGAAGATCAGAGGCCCTGGCGAGTGGGTCAGGGTAGAGCTCAGTGCCCCTGACAGGCTGGCATACTGCAGTGGGACTCACACGTGCTGGGCCAAATGGAAGGAGCGGGAGGCCGGCACTGGCTGGGCGCGGGGATGCCTCGGCTCAGCCAGGCTCACGCCCTCCCGGCGGGACGTCCCGGCCTCTCCTGCAGAGGGGGCTGAGCCTGGGCGCTTTGCCCTGAGCGGCATGAGTGCTCACGGCTTCAGGATTCCGGGCAAGCAGGGCTTAGGAAAGCAGGACCCGGAAGGAACTGTCAGGTGCTCTGCATTCTGGGCGTTGACCTGTCAAGGGGTCACCTGACGCGTGGTCACAGTGACTGCCATGTGCCTGACGCCCTGCCGCTTTGAGTCAGACGCGGGCCCTGCCCTGTGGATTTGGATACAGGCACAGCCCCTGCGTGCACTCTCACGGTGCCCACAGCGGACCCTGCTGATCAATCCTGGCGCCCTTTACTGCTGAGGGCTGCTCCGCAGAGCCCACCCCAGCAGCTGCCACCAGCAGTCAGCGTGCAGCTCTCTGCAACTCTTGCTCTGAAAGACCCTGGGACTTGTGAGAGGTTGAGGGGTCATTTAGTCTGAGGACAGGACTGACTCAGGCTTGGACCCTACAGCACTGGAACGGTCCCTCTCTCAGACCACTAGATCTGTTTCCGTTTCTTCTCAGTTTCGGGGTTTGCTTTTTTGATTTAATTTAACTTTTTATATATGTGAGTTATTTACATGGTTCCAAAGTTAGACCTATGTTAAAAGTATACTCAGAAGTCTCACTTCCATCCCTTTCCCCTCTCTTCTCTCCCCCCCATCCCTTGTCAGTAACTATTTTGGTTAGTTTCTGGTTTATCCTTTCAGTGTTACATTTTACAAAAATGAGCAAGAATGATGATACGTCCGTATGCCCTGCCTGCCCCTCTCTTCCTTGAGAGGTGGTGTGCTCTGTGTCCTGTTCTGTGCCTGCTCTTTGCTTGGAAAGTAAAGAAAATAACCTGGAGAGCTCTCCATCTCCGCACGGAACGATCTTTGGTGGCCCATTGCATGGATAGACCATAGTTTACTGAAGCAGTCCCCTGTTGATGGGAGCGTGGGCTGTTTCCAAGCTTTTGCTCTTAAAAATAACACTGCAGTGCACAGCTTTGTCCTATATTCTATATTTTCGTGGAGGGGTATCTTCAGAGTCCATTCCTCGAAGGAGCAGTGCTTGGACAATGGAGAAGTATGTAGTTTTAATAGCTGTTACCAAGCTCCCCTCCATCGAGGGTCCGCCATTTTTCGGTGTCACCAGCGGATATAAGAGAACACATTTCTCAGTAATGCTGGACTGTGTACTTGAAAGTTGCTAAGAGAACTTAAAAGTTCTCGTCACAAGAAAAGAAATCTGTAACGATGTGTGTTGCTGGATGTTAACCAGACTTACTGTGGCGATCAGTTAGCAACACACACAAATATTCATTCATTATTTGTACACCTGAAACTAATACAATGTTATATGTCAGTTATATCTCAATAAAAAGTAAATAAAGTAGTTAATTTAAGAAAGAGTGCATGTTTCTCTGCAGACTCACTAGCAGTGTGTGCTCACACCTTTGGATTTTTGCTAATCAGATGGCTGAGAATATCTCAGTGTGGTTGTGATTTCTTCTGTGTTCTCTTTTGAACATTCCTGTTTTTCTGGTGTGGTGTTTCATCTCTCGTTTGTTTGAGGTCGTGCTGCGGATGCAGAAGGGAACAGACAGCCCCCTGCTCCTAACGGCCACAGGCCGACTGGGGAGACAGGCCTGAAACAAATCGTGTCCTTGCAGTGTGCGCGTCTGCATGCGTGCCAAGCATGTGCTGCATGAAGCGGGCGCCAGAGCATGAGTTGCTGCCCTGGCGGGCTGGGTGGCAGGTTGGGTGTCACGGCTGAGTGAGGAGGCGGGCTTCTTGGAGGAAGGGGTGGCGGACAGGGCAGCCGAGCAGCCTCTGTGAGGCGGGACTGGAGGGTGTGGCGCTGGAGGACGTGCTGTGGTCTGCAGGGGGCGCTCAGGAGAGCTGAACTCACGAGGCAGGGTTGGGAGAGCCGGGTCCTAGGGCATGCTGCCCAGCCACTCTTCTGAGGGCCGCAGGCTCTGTGGGATGGTTTAGTGAGGGGACGTGGTTACATCCTTTCTGGGAAGGGCATCTGGCGGCTTATGGAGGGCCTCACAGGGCAGCAGGTTGACCAGTCAGGATGTGGTGGTAACCTCAGGGGGCCTGCAAGAGTGGGAGATCAGCCAGGCCCAGCAGGGAGCCAGGAGCAGGGCTGCAGGACCCCTCAGAGGGATCCCCTTCTTTTTCTTCTTTTTTTTCTGGTGAGGAAAATTGGCCCTGAGCAATATTCCTCTATTTTGTGTGTGGGACACCACCACAACATGGCCTGCTGAGCAGTGTGTAGGTCCACACCTGGGATCTGGCCACAAACCCTGGGCTGCAAAAGCAGAGCATGCAAACTTAACCACTACACCACCACTGGTCCCTGGACCCCCTTCTCCTTTGCACTCTACTGTGTCTGTGGACGGAGGTGTCCTTGTATGGAGCAAGTCACGTCTCCCTGGAGGTGGTGTCCCTGCCTCGCTGCTGGGGCAATGATGGCCTTTTTTGCAGAGCCAAGTACTGCCTGTGTGCATGAGGGGTGCCCTGGGCTTTCCGTAAAAGGTGACTTTAATTCATTCTCCGTTTGTCAGCACTTTCAGGACTGGACATTCCCTCTTTCCTTAGACAAGTGATGCCCGAGCCCCTGCTGTGTTCCAGGCCCGTTCTAGGGGTTGGGACCCCCAGCAGAAAGGCTTGCCCAGAGCCCACACATGCCGCGGAGAGAGTGCGGGTGGCCCGGGGAGTAGAGTGCCAAGACGTCCAGTAGTTACAGCTGTCAGGACACGCAGTCTGCTGCCCTCCGTCGCCTGGCCTAGTTCTTTTTAGGATCGTTTTATGTTTTTTAAAACAACATGATTGTGATCAAACTCTGGGGTCAGGTTGGTATCCAGCTCTTTGTAAATCCTGCTCAGGGACCCGCGTCAGGCCCCGTGTCCGGCCGCACCGTGCTTGCCTACGCGCTGCGGGAGGGTTTCAGGCATGGCGGTGGCATGCTGCAGTAAGCGACAGTGTGATGCACGCCTCTCTGTGCGTGCGCTTGTTCCGCTCCTCCCTGCTCTGCCCTTAGGTGCCATCCCAGCTGGGGAGTTCTCGGGTTCAAGGACTGTGGGTATTTTCAGGGCTCTTCCCAGATTGTTTTACGAGAGGCAGGTCAGTTTACACACGCACGCACGCACGCACGCACCTGGCAGTGTGTCAGAGAGCAGGGGCAGGATTCCTCCCACAGTGCCCTCACACCTGTGGGTCTTGACGACGGCTCTGGGGTGTTGCAGGTGGGCAGACTGAGTTCCAAAGAGGAGCGGGGCTTCCCTGACCTCGGGGGCTGATCCCCGGATGGGCGAGGCCCTGGCACAGGCCTGCTGGAGGAACACTGGCTCTTTTTTCTTCCGCAGGCTGTGGACCCCTCCTCTGTTGCCTTGGTTACCCTGGGCTCCTCAAAGGAGATGCTTTTCGAAGGAGGTCCGAGACCCTGGGTCCTCGAGCCTTCCAAGTTCTTCCGGAACGTCACCTCCGAGGACATGGACAGCATCAGCCTGGCTCTCTTCGGGCCCCCTGCCTCCCGGAATTACCAGCAACACTGGATCCTGGTGACCTGCCAGGCCTTGGGGGAGCAGGTAAGAGGGTGTACCCCTCTCACAGACAGGCAGACTGGAGCTCGGTGAGGTGGAGTGACTGAGTGAGTACAGGCAGGTTGACAGGGCGGCATTTGGAACCCCCCATGCACACTGGCTTCAATAGAGCTCGCCGGTCCTGGCTCCCTTTCCATTCCGGGGTGACCGCTTCTCTCTCCAGGCTTCGGCACTGCCCACTGCCAGATCCGGGGTGGGACGGGATCAGGGGTCACAAAGTCAGATGGCTCCACGGTCAGGCGAGTATCCTAAGTGAGTGACACCACAGGCCCAGGTTTGGCAAATGTTTTTGTTGTTTCAGGATAAGCTGGGAATCCCAGTAGTTTTTTCTGTGAAGTCTCTTGATTTTTGGTTTTTTTGATGCTGAAAACCAAGAAATGAGGAGACTGAGTGGACCGAACAAAACATGTCTGTGACCTGGCTTCCCGTGGGGCTGGGGTCCTGCACAGTGCGAGGCGGGCCATAGGGTCCCCGTGCGGCTCTCCCGAGGCGGGCTGTGCGCTCATTTCACCTCTGGCAAGGACATAGCCCTTGCCCTCGGGTGCCCCGGAGCTGGGAGCCGAAAGCACGGTGGGAGGATGGCAAGAATCAGGAAAGACAGGAGGACGCTGTGGGTTTGGGGAGGCGAAGAATCTCCCTGCTTATGTAATAACGCAAAAAGTGTCGGCTGATGTTGAAACACACACGCACACTGCCCAGGGCGCCCTCGGCAGCCGGCCACCCCGAGACTGTCTTGACGTGAGCAGGAAAGATGCACAGTGAAGGGCCCACTGGCTTTGTTTTTTGAAAAAAACAGGAAAAACACATAATAGCCAGTATGCCATGATTAGAATAAACTTAGGAATTAAGTTAGAAACATTTCTTGTCCCTGGCTTGATTCAGTCATCTGTGTCCCCAGTGGGCTGGAGGAGCTGGACCCCGAGCAGGCTCGCCTCCAGGGTGCGTCCCACCCGGTGCTCTGTGTCTCAGGTCCCCAGTGTCAGGTGGAGGCAGAGAGTCCGCAGGGCAGCAAGGAAGCTGCTTCATGGTCAGGAAGGGTTAGGGGCTGCTGGACCAGACCCTCCCGTCTGACAGAAAGTGGGCATCGTTGAGGGGCTGGGGTCCTCCCTCAGGACGGGCCAGGAGCCGTGGTGCTTGTCCAGCAAGGGGCTGGACTTGCTTTCTGAGGTCCCAGCTCTACAAACAACTGAAAATCTCCCTCCTGTCTCTTGCACTTGAGCTTGCAGAGAGCCCGCCGCGCGGGCCTCACCCTCCCTGGTCCCCTTCCTGGCCCATCTCCGGGGGTCTCAGCCCAGCAGCACACACTCTCCCACACCTGCGCCTCATGGTGAGGAATGTTTTCAAGTCCGTGTGAATTCCTCACGTAAGAACCGGAGGCTGGTGAATTTGCTGCTGCAGCCATGGGGTTGTCGCAGGGTCCCGGGAAGCCACACGGCCTGCCCTGGGCCAAGGAGCAGGCACAGGTTCTGGCTGATGCTGAGGGAGCCCTCTGCCATGCGTGTGTCACAGGGCCTCTGTGACCCCTCGTGATGCAGGGGTCACATTCTCCTTCTACAGAAGAGCAAACTGAGTCCGAGGGAGCCGGCTGGAGCAGGGCCTCAAACTCGGGGGGTCTGACTGTTCCTTCGGCTCCTCCAGGTCATCGCCCTCTCGGTGGGGAACAAGCCCAGCGTCACCAACCCCTTCCCGGCGCTGGAGCCTGCCGTGGTGAAGTTCGTCTGCGCCCCGCCCTCCAGGCTCACGCTCATGCCCGTCTACGCCAGCCCCCAGCTGGACCTGTCATGCCCACTGCTGCAGCAGAACAAGCAGGTGGTGAGTGGGCGGCTCTGGGGGAGGGCGACGGAGCATGGGGCTGGCGGCAGCTCGCTGCTGCACCCTGATGTGTGCGATCAGCCGGCCTTGCATGCTGGGTGCTTCCCTCTGAGTTTGACGTCTGGGGACCTGAGACCTGGAGAGGTGAGGAGACTCACCAGGGTTGCAGCTGCTGGCGGTGCTGGTGGAAGCAGAGCCCCGCCAGCCCCCCGGCTCGGCTGCCTGTCTCGGCGTGCTCTTGGCAGTCTGTAACAGTCCCCTCATTTCCTCCTGGGCGGAGGGTGTCGCGATGGGGGCTTGTTGTTTGCAGACAGCGCGTGGTCGGAGCAGGGCCGCAGAGGAGAGGCACCAGCGGCAGCGTGCTCCGCGCTGTGGGGTGGGGGCTGTGTTTCCAACGTCACTGTGGGGAGGGAAAAATGTCGCTTGGGGTTTCTCTGACAGCGGGATGTAGGTGAAACCCACAGGTCTGGTCCCTGGGCTGGTGGCCCGTCCAACCCTCCGCCCATAGGACACTTGGAGCCCAGATGACTGATCGTGGAGGATTGGAAGCCTCCTGTTTGGGTCAGGGTGATGAGCACCCTTCCGGCCGGCCCAGCCCCAGCCCCTCTCAGAGCAGAGCTGAGAACTTTTCTCCACCACAGATTGTTGAGCACCTCCTCTGTGCCAGGCACAGTGCTGGGTTCTGGAATAGAGTACTCAGAACAGATGGTGAGGTGACAGGAGACCAGGAGGCCCGCAAATAGACAGGGTGGGGAGCACCATGGAGGAAGTGAAATAGGGTGGAGGCCCTACCGGTGGAGGCCACTTCAGATAGGGCCCAGAAGGGCCTCTGTGAGGAGGGCACGTTCCACTTCAGGCCCCTGTGGTCAGGAGATGCTGGCTGAGAAGAACTGAGGCAAGGGTACCCTGGGGAGGAAGAACAGCAAGTGCAAAGGCCCTGAGGCAAGACCGGGTCCCTGCATCCCTGTGTCCCTGCTGCCCACCCAGTGGTCAGAACACTTGTGTGCGGGGAACTGTGTGCCTCGTTCCCCTGTCACAGGGACCATCTGCAAGGCCAGGGTCACTGCACCCATTCACAGGTTTGCCATGGGGCTCGGAGGTGGGCAGCGTCCCAAAGGCAGAAGCTCCGTCTGCCCAGCTCCAAGTTCATGCCTCCTCGGCCCCTGTGGCTGCTTCTCTTCTCCCAGCCCCAGCCCTGCGGTCAGCCCCCAGGCGTGTCCAGCTGCACTCCATCCTGGTGGCCCCGAGGGCCTTGCCTCTCTGAGCGTCTCTGGGGTGGAGCCTCTTTCCTCTCCACAGTACCCCCGGGCCGCTCCGTGAGTGCCCCTCCCCAGCCTGGCAGGGAGGTTTGGGAGCTGGCTCCCACGGCGGAGGGGGGCAGGAAGGACTTTGTGTTTGGTGAAATGACTCTCTTTGAGGCTTTAGGGGACCCCAGAACATTCCGCAGTCCAGCACGTGACTGCCTGCCTCCTCCACATCCCCTGCGGGTTTCGTTCCGCTGGTCCTCCTGCTGCCATGGCGGTCGCGGGGCGCTGCCTTCTCTCTGGCCTTGCTGGGCTCTCAGCTCTGAGACGGCGCATGGTCCCTCCACGGCCCCCACGCTGGTCCCATCAGGCTGGGGCCTCCACGGCTGTCAGCCTCCTACCCCACAGGGACCGGGCCGGGAGCCTCCACCTGTGCTCCCTCCTGACAGGCACCCGCAGCTGGGAGCCCAGAGCAAAAGGCTTTTTCCCTTGACTTGGGACCATTGAGATGAACATCCTGAAAGTTTTACATTTTAAATCACTTTTATGTATTTAGCAAATTATCCCTCGAGAAGGAATAAAATCGTACTAAGTCTGGAGTCTGGAAAACCCGGCCTGCTCAGTCTACCGTGTGTGAGGCCGGGGGCCGGAGAGCCATTCACGTCCGTGGGCCCCGGGTTAGGGACTGACGGGTCCGAGTCCTGCTTGCTGTGCAGCTGGCCTACTTTGAGTGACTGACAGAGGGGTGACAGTGGCCTGCTAGAGTAACACTGGGGTGACAGTGGCTTCCTAGAGTGACAGTGGGGTGACAGTGGCCTCCTATAGTTGCAGAGGATACATGTGGACATGAGGTGTTCAGACTGGTATCTGTTAGGCCTTTTATGATACTCTCTGCTTAGCGCCCCGCCAGAGGTTCCCGTTGCCCCGGAGGAAAAGCGTGAGCCCCCTGACCTGCAGGGCCCCGTGTTGCCTGCTCTCCGTCCCTTCCACCCGCTCCCTCCGTGCTGGACGCCGTGTCTCCACGAGCACACCCCACACCGCCTGCCTGGACCTTGGACATGCTGTCACCTCTGGCTTGAATTCCCCCCACAGCCCTCTGCCTCCCTCCTTTGCCCCGTTCATTTCCTTCTTCAGATGTGGGGCCTCCCCCAGCCTTCAGACCTCAGCTAAAGCTTCACCCCCATCAACATTCTGTGTTCCGGGTCCCCACCCCCCAACCCCAAGCAGTTAACATCACCCAACACCCTAGAATGTACCTGTTTATTCTCTCCTTTGTGAGTCTCTAGGACAGAGTGGCTCGAGCTAGGAGCTCAGTCAGTGTGATGGACGAGTGAGCGTGTGAATGAACACACCGGGCTGGTGCCCCTGCCCCCTGCCCTTGACTCTGGTAGGCTCAAATGCCTGGAGAAGCCAAGGGAGGTGCTACTGAAGAAAGGGGGCAGGGAGGGGTGGTGGTGTGCAGACCTGGAGAACGGCTGCCCCTTCAGATTCGGCTCCAGCCCGTTCAACCCCAGGCTGGCCAAACCTTCTCGTTTTCAGAGAAAAAAAACAATCAGATCAATGTACATCTTCCCTGTCCTTGGACTCCCAGTCTGGCCGTCTGTTAGCTGTGACCTCTGCATCAGCCCAGGGCAGATCTGGACTGAGAGAGGACCGTTGGGCGGCAGAGCATGGCTCTGAGTTGCCTTGCGTGTGTCGTAGGTCTCGCTCACCAGGAAATAGTGGACCTGGAACACAGAATTGCCATGTGATCGTCAGTCCTGGGGTTCCAGAGCCCGAGCCGGTCAGTCTTGGCCCCTGCGATTTAGGGTCTCACCAGGGGACCTTAAGGGAGACATCCCTGCCGGTACCCTGGGGGCAGGACCAATTTAATTTTATACCTCACCCAAGCCAGAGGCTGCCCAAGACATGTCTGCAGAGTAAATTATTAGCAAGGCCAGACACCAGAGTGGAGCTGACTGGTTGGAGTGACAAAGTAGAACCACATTCCAGCCTGACCCTGGTCCCCAGGCAGGCCATCTGATGTCCAGCTCGCTATGGCTGAGCACCAGTTGTGCCAGGAGATTGATCAGCCAGAGCTTGAGCTCCACCTGACTCGTGTGCCAGGGAGAGGCTGCACAGTGTCAGCGGAGGCCTGCAGGCTTTAAATCAGACTGGCAGAGTTCCACCCCTAAATCTGTGTGACCATGGGCAAGTTACTTAAAGTCTCTGAGCCTAGCTTCCCCATTTCTAAGTTGGGGATAATGTTGTTGCCTCAGATGGCCATGGGAAGGATCCAGTCAGCTTGCGAGCTTGCTCGACGCACAGCGTTAATGTCCTTCCCTGGAAGAGCGGGAGGAAGGGCAGAGCGTTGGTCTTCCACCAGGGGTTGCATCTGGGGGAACGAGTGGGGCGTCCAGAATACGCCCGTTGCTGTCACTGCCTAAAGTTACAGCTCCCAGCTCACGTCAGAATAACGATAAAACCCCGTGCGTCTCCGGGTGATTGTGCTGCCCGGCGCTTAGCGTTTGCAGTGGGCTTTGGTCCAGCATTCGCTGGAGGCGAGAGAACTGGACGGGCCTGGGGAGGAGCCCTCCTGGTGGCGGCAGGGAGTCGGGGGACTGCGTCCGTCGGGACAGGCGAGGCTGGGCTGCAGTAAAAAACTCCCCAAGGCCTGGCGCCCTCGTGCAGCATGGCTTCACTTCTTGCTCACGCTGCCCTGCGTCGAGGGTGGGCTGGGTCCCTGCTCCACGTCATTCTTATCTTCCTTCCAAGGCTTAGGTGGTGGAGCAGCTGCCCAGTGGAACGTGGCCAGGTGCCACCGTGGGGAGAAGGGCGAGCATGGCAGGTCATGTTCTGACTGTTAAAGCTTCCTTTAGGATTGTCTCAAGTCAGTTGTCACATTTCGCTGGCCAAAGCAAGTGACATGGTCACTCCTAACCTCAGGGGCAGTATTGTCCTTCTTTCTGGACCCGTGGCTGATGGAGAACTGGGCGCATCTGTGACTGTTCCTAATGACAGCCATTTCCTGCTTGTGCATAGATGCAATGAGCCAGGTTCTTCCTTTATATAAAACAGTCCTGGAAGGGGGGGTTCTGTCGATTCCCACTTCACAGATGGAGAAACTGAGGCTCCGGGAACTCAGCAGCTCTCCTGGGTGGGAAGAGGCAGCGCTGGGTCGAGTCCAGGCTGTGGGACCTGGATGTCTTTGCGTTCAGGGTCCCTGCTTTGCTGCCCACCCCACCTGCCCCAGGCCATTCAAGCAGGGAGGGAGGGGATGAACCAGCATCTGGGAGGAGTGAGGCCCAGGTCACACAGTTCTGAGGGCGCGGTTGCTCAGGGAGCGCGAGGTAATGGAAGAGAAGCAGGAATTCGGGGTTTGGAACGGAATCCTGACAGTGGGGGCGCCACGCGGCTGCCGCCCAGTCGGCTTTGATTCGCTCCTTCCCTTCCCTGGGACTCTGCTTCCTCCCCGCTAATATGTGGTGACAGCTCCCACATCGCTGGGTGTTTAAGGATTAGGTGAGAACTCGGCTCTGAAAGCAGCTTTGCAAACCAAGGGGCTCTGGGACATCTGGGGGTTGTAATTGGCATTCCTGTTAAACCACTCGAGGGGACATCCTGGAGGGCTGCAACTGTGGGGCAGGCAGGACGTGGGGGAAGGACAGCGCCGGCTGGGGTGGGGGCTCTGGGACAGGGTCTCCCAGCCTCTGCACTATTGATGTTTGGGGCTCAACCCTGCCTTCTCCTGGGTCCCTCCATGCATTGTGGGGTGCTCAGTGTACCCTGACTTCTACCCACCAGATGCCAATTGCTCCCCCGGCAGTTGTGACAACCAGAAATGCCTCCAGACATCGCCAAGGCAAACTGCTCGTTGTGCTGACTGCTCATAGACCCATGCAGGGGAACGCACAGGAAGCTTTCTCTCTTGCTGTTTTTTTCTCCTTCAAAAGCACCATTTTGCACATTGCATACTTGTCCCCATCAAGGGCCGCAGGCTGGAGTACGTAGCCAGGTGGGACAGGGCCATGGGGCACCTGTTGTGAGGATCCGTTAGTCACTCACCCCCACTCCCTCACCAGGACCCCCGTGAGCCCAGAAGACTGCCGGCCGGGTTTGGGGTGCAGCCTGTGGTCAGGAGTGGCTGTGTCCTGTCCTGAGCACGGCCATGGCATCTTACTTCGGCTTCTTGCAGGTGCCGGTCTCCAGCCACCGCAACCCTCTGCTGGACCTGGCTGCCTATGACCAGCAGGGCCGAACGTTTGACAACTTCAGCTCTCTGAGCGTCCAGTGGGAGTCCACCAGGCCGTTGCTAGCCAGCATTGAGCTGGACCTGCCCATGCAGTTCGTGTCCCGGGACGACGGGAGCGGCCAGAAGAAGTTGCATGGTGAGGCCCCGCCGGCCCCAGGTGGGACAACGGGGAACAGTGACAGCCCAGATGACAGGAGGGGTGTGGGGAGCTGGGGGCTCCTGCCTGGGACCCCTCTTTATCCAAGATACAACAGGGAGTCTCATGAGCTCACCACGCTCCTTTAGTCCTGCCCGGACCGTCTGGGAGGTGGGAACTGCTGTCTCTGTTTCGGAGATGGGGAAAGAGGCTCGGGGCCCATCACAGGTACGTCTCAGTTCCCGGATGCACAGAGGTCAGACCTGGCCGCTCGGAGCCACGCTGCTGTCTCACGCCCCTCAACAGCCAAGAGTAGAGTCCCTGTCCTCCAGCTCCTCTGAGCTGCTCGTCGGAGCCTGCTCAGGGCCATGAGGCTCTTAGAGTGCCTACAGTTTAAACAAACTCGGTTATCTGTTTGTAGGACTGGGAGATTTAAAACTGAATCAGAGGGAGGGGCTTCACAGGCAGCAGTGGGACTGAAATCCAAAATCGGTGTCTCTTCCTGTGCTCAGGTTTGCAGGCCATTTCAGTTCACGAGGCGTCGGGAACCACGGCTGTCTCCGCCACGGCGACTGGCTACCAGCAGTCCCACCTCAGCGCAGCGGGAGTGAAGCAGCCGGTACCTCCAGGGCCCACTGCAGCGGGGACACCTGCTGCCCGCCCTCTGCCCAGGTCCCCGGGTCCTTACCCCTACTGGCCGCACCCCTCAGCTCATTACCCGGCTCCCTGAGCTGGGCATGGTGGGCCCACCTGAATGGGCGGGCTCCATGTTGGCCTCCCTGCCGCCAGACTCCCCACCCACACAGCCTGCACTCAGCCGATGGTGGGAGATCCAGTGAAAAGGCAGGGGGGCCCGCCACCTCTCGGCGCCGGCACACGCCTTTGGGAGCCCTCGGACCTTCAAACTGAAGCCTCCTTCATTGTCAACCAGGGCTTGCCTGTCCAGCTTCCTCTCCTCGCAGCCCTGACTGACAGACCCCACTGGGCGTGCCCAGGTGGTTCAGGCCACCAGGCCTTTGAACCAGCAGTTCCCAGTGCCTGGAATGCCGGCCCCACCACTTCCCCCCGTGGTCCCCTGTCCTTCTGATTCAAGTGACAGTGTTGGCCCCTCTGTGGAGCGTTCCCTGAACCTGGGTGCAGAGCAGTGGCCTCTCCCCAGGTCTAGAGCCCCTCGTGCTCCCTGCTGTCATGGCACAGGGAGCCATGACTTACCCCCACATGCACACTGTTGTCCGTGCGCATGGACCACCGCCTGCTGGACCACGCGTCCCCAGCAGCATCTCCCAGGGGCCCCAGGTGGAGGCGGTGGGTGGCAGATGGGTGCACCTGAGCTGGCAGTGGGGAGGGTTCCCCAAGAATGGTTCTGCCTGGACAACACACACCCCCTCGTTGCGGGACATTCAACTTATGTTTTGGGTGGTGGAGGCAGCAGATACCGGCTGGAGAAGGCAGGTGGGGCCACATTCCAGGGCACCCTAAGTGGCAGGAGGAGGAGCTCGAACTGTCTCCTGGGTAGTGGGGAGTGGGGGAAGCTGTGGAAGAGGTCATGACCCCCATGGGAGCAGCATTGAGGAGGCTGGCCTGCAGCCTGTCCGTGTCCCTGTCCCTGTCCCCCTGGGCCCTCAGTTGTCTCACCACAGACCCCTTGGCTGTGGGGGCCGCACCAGCCTCCTCCCTGGGACGCAAATGCCTAGCAGCTCCTGGCAGGGCCGCTGCGCCCGCTGCACCTGCTCTCTGCCTTGATGCTTCACTGCTTGGGTCTCTGCTCACCGCGGGGCCTCCCGAGAGCTATCCACCCTCATAACCTGCACACCGCCTGGCTCTGATGCCTTCTCTCAGGCAATCACATTATCTTTCTAAGGCTTCATTAGGTTAAATTTGCATCATCTCCCCAAGGGCAGCTGCTGTCCCCAGGGCCTGCTCGCACAGAGTAGGATATGTGAAACTATGGGTGAGTCAGAGCCCGGGCTGGTCCAGCCATCTCCCTCCAGTGACACTGGCAGGAAGCATACTCAAAAGTCTGTGCAAGGAGTGAGGGCCATGTGCATTCTCCTGTCAGCCCCCCCTGACACCACCCCCGAGGCCCCCCGCACCAGGCTGGTCAGGGCCTCGCTGTTTGCCACGCCCCGTCCCTGCGCACAGCACCGCAGCTCGTCGGCTGTGTGCCCCCCACGTTCCCGGGATGTGTGTGAATCGCCCAGCATGTGGGCCCTGGCAGGCGGGGGAGCTCTCACTCGGGCAGGATTACAGATGCTGCAAAGGGATGTGGCCTCCCAGCTGGGCTTGAAGCCCGGGGGTTTCACTGGGGCTGTGTCCCCAATGTGGTGAGCCCCTTGGGGCCTGCATCCTGCTGTTCCCAGGGGGAGGCCCGTGGGCTGGCCTGGGGTTGGCCCCGTGCCTCCTGGACCTGACAGCACTGGCCTTGCCCTTGCAGCACGACCCTCTCGTGCCTGTGTCAGCCTCCCTAGAGCTCATCCTGGTGGAGGACGTGAGGGTGAGTCCCGAAGAGGTGACCATCTACAACCACCCCGATGTGCAGGTACAGCCGCTTCCCCCGCACTGCGCTGCCCGGCGTGCCCCCGGGGTCAGGGCCCTCGCCCGACGCCCAGCCTGACCCCCTCTCGCAGGCCGAGCTGTACATCAGAGAAGGCTCCGGCTACTTCTTCCTCAACACCAGCACTGCAGACATCGTCCAGGTGGCCTACCAGGAGGCCAGGGGCATCGCCACGGTGAGTGCTGGCCCCGCCCCTGCCCCCCTCGTGCCTGAACCTGGCGGCCATGGGGTTCATGGTTCAAAAAGCTGGACTTAATCGTGTCAGGTGCAGGTCTTTAGACTCTCTGATTCATTGCTTGTGAACTTTAGTTGTTTGCGTGCTGGCTTTGTGATTTTTATTCCATCTCCACAAACTACCCACACTGTTAGTTAGCTCGTGGTTGCCTTTCAATCAATCTTTTAATTAAGATTAAAACATTACTACATAAGCACCGCTGTAGCAACCATGAAGACCATCCTTTTATAAGATGTGCCAGCTCCTTCTATTTTCCCCGTCCTTTCTTGACCCTTTCCCTATTCTAGCAAATATGGACTTAGCCATGCCCGTGTGGATGTGGCCTTAACCGTGCCCGTGTGGGTATGGACTTAGCTGTGCCCATGTGGGCAAGACTTTAGCATTCCACTTTTTCAATGATTTTATCCTAAGTTTCTTTTCCCCACGTTGCTATGTAGGCTGGCTGATTATTTTTATTCAGTCATTTGTAATTACCCATTCTTTCGTTGCAGAGCATTTAGGTTTAAATCTTTCTGTTTTTTAAAAATAGCCCCTTAGTTATAGCAAAGAGTACGAAGAGTAAAAACAAACACGGGTATTCCGAGTGTCTGCTTATCTGCACAGCGAGTAGTTAAGCAATCAAGACAGGGAGCTTCCTTTAAAGGGACATTTCCTGCTGACTGAGTCCCGCCCCTGCCCTGAGTCGTCAGCACCGGCAGCCAAGGACAGAGATGCAGCAGCGCACGGAGTGGTGTCGTGAAGCTGCGGCCATGCTGTTGCTCTGGACCCGCTCCCCCTTTGTTGAAAGCCTGGTTGCCAGGTGTTTGAGGAGCGTTACAATTGTAACAGCCCAAACGAGACTTTCTCCCAGACTCAGAAGAGCCGGGTTGATTCAGTGCCTGGCATGTGGTGGGACTTGGAGGCGCAGCAGGGGCAGGGTGGGGCCTTGCCCTGATCACGCATGTCCTGCAATCCTGACGGCTTCGGCACTGCCTCGCTCCTGCAGGGGAGCCCTCGTGGGCTAGAACAGTGGGCGACAGGCATCCTCACACCAGGGAAGGCTAAAATCAGAGTTAACCTTCACAGAGACCTCACCCCACACCTCCTCTCAGCAACACCACCAGGGTGCCTGCCTCATGGGTGTGCAATGAGTTTGTGGCATAGCCGGAAATCAAGAGCATGTCACCTCACTCTGCAGGGCTTTTTCACCCATAACGTCCTAAGGGTCTGCTTCTCTGACTTTTTGCATCCCCTGACTGTCTTGACACAAGGGTCACAAATCACTTGCCTCTGGGATGGGACAGGTGTAAAGTAAAAAGGAAAAGTGCGTGTGGGGAACATACCTGGGACTGTTGTGCTAAATAGCACCTGATGCTTAGCTTTAGTGGCAGGGAGCAATAGGGAGTGGTGGGGACTGTTGCAAACTGGAGAGCAGAAACTGTGTCAGAGGGACAGCCGCCATGCGCCTCTTGGTCTAGCTAACTTTTGTTATTTTTAATAACAGCTTTATTGGGGTATAATTCACATAGTAAACAATTCACTCACTTAAAGTGTGCAATTCACTGGTTTTCAGTATATTCATAGATATGTGCAACCATCACCACGGTCAGTTTTAGAGTATTTTCATCACCTCAAAAAGAAACCTCATACACTTTAGTATCCTAATAAGGATCAGCTAAGAGGGGTCCAGCCTCCTCCCTAACCTCACACACACAAGGGTATTGGATTTTGTCAAGTGCTTTTTCTGTTCCTTTGAAATAATGTGGGTTTTTTTGTCTTTTATTCTATTGATATGATGTATTACATTAAATCGATTTTCAGGTGTTAAACCAGCCTTGCATTCCTGGGATCAGCGTTACTTCATCGTGACGTGTAATTCTTTTTACATGTAACTGGGTCCAGTTTGCTAGGAGTCTGTTGAGTTGATGTTCATGTCACAGTAGATGTTGTTCTGGGGTTTTCTTTTCTGTGATGCCCTCATCTGGTTTGCGTATCAGGGTGACAGCAGCTTCGTGGAATCACTAAGAAGTGTTCCCTCTCCTGATTTTTGGAAGAGTCTGTGTAGAATTGGTAAAATGACTCCTAAATGTTTGGTGTCATTAAGCAGTGAAGCCATCTGGACCCGGGCTTTTCTTTGTGGGTAGTTTTTGGTACCTAATTCACTCTCTTCACCTGTTACAGGTCCTTTCAGATTGTCTGAGTCTTTTTGAGTCAGTTTTGGTAGCATGTGTCTTTCTAGAGCAATTCAATTTTTTTGGTTATTTTCTGTTTTCTAACATTTTCTTGCATTCCTCCAGTGACTGACCTTGGTCTTTAGCTGTCTTGTGGAGAGGATGCTTTCTCACAGCACAGTCCCTCGGTGAAGGATGAAGAAGCATGTCATGATACTCCTGTTTCTCTCAGAGGAGAATCGCAGGTGGCAGGACCTCTTAGGTTTATTGCCATAAATCAGAGCAAAAATCCATCTCTCAGCACCTGGGAACAAATGTGTGTTGTTAGAGAAAGCTCAAGGGTTGCTGGAAGCCTGAGATCGTAGGAAGCTCTCCCTTAAGCGTTTTTATTTCCTTTATAAAAGAAAGAATAAGTCCCTGGCCACTTCTCCTGCCATGTAAATGAATGTTCACTGGCAGATCCTTCACATTAAAAGGAAAACCTCAAATCGTAAACAATCCCAACTGCTTGAAATATGCCTTGCTTTGCTTTACTTCTAGAGATTAAAAGTGCCTCTCCTGTTATCAAAAAGAGGAAAGTTTCAAGTTAGGAAAAATGTGTACAGTGCCAACAAATCTTGGGAACCTTTTACTCACATTTATCTCACACTACACATTTTGAGTAAGTCCCAAGAGTGGACCTGTGGACAGAGAGAGACCTTTCCTCCATGAATAAGTGCTTCTAAGAGACCATAATGGACTAGGCTACCTGTATAGGTGGTGAGCACCCCGTCTCTGGAGGCATTCAAGCAGAAACTAGGACACTTGTCTGAAAGACTCAAGGTGAAATTTCAGCATCGGAATCCAGTTTCCCCAGAAGACCTATGGACCCCCGTTCGGTCCTGCTGTGCTGCAATTCTAGGATTACCACTGTGCAGTCCCTGTCAGCAACAGATTCTAGGATTCTCCTAGTCAAGCAAGTATTGATGCCCCCATTTTACAGATGGTCCCAGTAGAGCTATAGCAGGTCTCTCTGGTTGTGGACTGGCCTTTGTTCATGGGTCTCATCCCTTTCATGGCTGTTATTGAGTGGGATTGAGTGCCCTGTTGTAGGCATGACTCCCAGGACAATAGAACATGTGGGAAGGGCCATTAGCACCCCATGTAGCACCCCCACGAGGACTGCTTCTGCCCCAGAGGGTCTCCTGGCGGCGCCTGGACCACAGTGGTCTCTGCTCCCCCATCTGGGGCCTCCAGGTGGGAGTCGGGTTCTGGTTCTGCCTCTGCTGTAACTCAGGAGTTTCGTGGAGTGTTGACAGTCGG
This sequence comes from Equus quagga, assembly GCF_021613505.1. NCBI lineage: Eukaryota > Metazoa > Chordata > Mammalia > Perissodactyla > Equidae > Equus > Equus quagga. Next base: position 101,161,005 of record NC_060267.1, on the reverse strand, counting down.
TGACGGGTCCTAGCAGCATCTCTGATGCTGGATTCTGAAGGACATTTACACATTTCTTTGGCATTTTCCAGCTGCTAATTAGCAGCATTCTCATTTCCCTTAATCACGGAGACAAGAAAGCCCACAACAGTTCTTCAATTAGTTCATAGAAAATGTTTCTTTCTTTCCTGTTGATACGCATTCGGGATGCAAGAATGGCTCCTGAGCATGTTCAGCATCCGAGTGTCTCTGGAAGGCAGCGCGGGGCTCCCGTTGGCCATTGTGGAGGTGGTTCTGGCACACGGGGCCCTAAGTTAGGGCTGAGCAGGCTGTGCTTTCTTCTGCTCGAAGCCCCAAGCTCTGCAAGGGGCTTGATTTCAGTCTTGGCTGGCTGGCACACAGGAGTGTTTACCTGATTTAAACTTAGAGTTTCTTTCTTCTCAACAATTCTTCACATTTCAAAATAAGTCCTCCGAGCAGAACCCACGTGCTCACAGGCGTCGGGGAAGCAGCCCACCGCGCCGAGTGCTTCGCACCTTCGCTCGCGCACTCATTCCGCGAAGATCAGCCTGTCGTGTGCCGGGCTGGTCCAGGTGCTGGGGACGTGGCAGGAACAGGTCAGCCACAGGCTCTGCTCTCAGGAGCTCAGGTCTTTCCTCCACCACCTTGGTCCTGTGGCACGTAGCCAGTCATGGTGATGATGGACATCCGAGGAGGTCCATCTGCCTCCTTGAGCTGAGGTGGGCAGTGGGTGGCAGCCAGAGGGCTTGAACTCGTGTGTGTCTTGCTTTTCTGCAGAGAATGACCTGGGGACAGAGGTGCCTGTCCCCAGCCCTGGCCCTGCCGGAAGTCTCAGGGCTGCTGGGGTCCCTGGATGAAGCTTCCTCCAGCGTTCAAGGCAGGACCCTTCCCAGTGGCCATGATTTTCCTGTGATCTGGGTCCTCCCCTTGCTGCCTTGAGGGCATCTAGTTGGGGCGCAGATCCTGACACTCTTGCATGGCGTGGCACAGCCCACCATGTGACATTGGCAGGTGTGCTAAAGGGAATGGAAGTTGATGACTCCAGTGACATTTGGAAATATCTGTAGGGCCTCTACTCTTCTGCAACTGCCACCCATCAAGGGACAAGCCTGAAGCATGATGAGGCCCGGGGGGAGCAGGTGAGGTGATGCAGGCAGAACCTTGGGCCTGGAGGATGCGAGTGGACGTCACAGCTGCAGTCCACTCCGAGCAGAGCTGCCCCTGTCTCCACATCCAGCATCTTAACGAGCAGTAATGCAGTCACCATCTCTGAACTGACGACAGGACTGTCCCCCGGCACAGTATTTGCTGGCTCTCAGGTGGCACTTCCAACACTTGGAAATTAGAATTCATTCTGGGCGTGGATTCCCCACCTCCTCTCCTTGACGCACGTTCCACCGTATGTCGGCAAGAAGTAAGTGGGTTGGAAACCTGGAGAAGCAAGGTGGTGTGACAGACACTCAAAGCCTAGACTTAGGAGTGGGGGCAGGTCCCCACTTTGCCACCAGCTGTCCCCTCACTTCCCCAAGTGCAGTTTCTTTGTCTCCAAAGCCACCCAGGGAGCTCTCCCTTAGGGCCTTGTTCCAGTGGGGGTGAAGTGAGCTGGTGACAGGGCCGACCGGGTCACACGGCCTCTCCGCTCCGTGGACGCCAGCTTGACGCCATCCTCCACTTCTGTCATCCGGTTGGTGGCTGGAGGTCCAGCCTCTGGGAAATCAAGTGGAAGAGGAATTGATTTCCCCAACGCCATTTTATGCCTTTGTTTAAAATGTGCAAAATGGTCTTCTCGAAGGAGAGAAAAAAAGAAAAAGAGAAAGAGCGTCTGTGCGTTCCCCCGCGTGAGTCTGTCAGCAGCCGGTACAACGTGTAATTTCTTCGAGCTGTGAAGGACATGTCAGCTCCTGACGGCAGGAACTTTGCAGGAGGATCAGCTCAGAGCCTCGAATTATGTTCTCAGAGAAAGCCCTCGTTTCTCTCTGTAATTTTTGCATGAGCGCTCCCTGGGAAAGATGTAATAAGCAAGGGGTGCAGGCCTGGTGGCTCAGGAACCCTGCTCGTCAGCCCATGTCTGATACCAGGCTGGGTGGCGATGGCTGCAGTTACATCACCGCCGTCATTGTGGAGCACAAGCGTGATTTCCACTCCGGGATCTTTATTAACCGATTTTACGTCATTGTGGGAAATAGCCTGGGCGCCTCATCTGTGTGGGTGGGCCTGGAGCTCCGGAGTGTGGCAGAGGTGTCAGCCCGGCCAAGCCTGCCAGTTCTCAGTGCCTCCAGCTCACGGCGGGGCCGGGGCCTATCTCGGCCCTGGCCTTTCCCTGCAGCCCCTCTCTTCGCCTGGTCACTGGAGGCACCAGCCCTGGCAGTGGCCGAGGGTGGTAGAAGGGGCCCTGAACTGGAGCTTGGGGCACCTGGGTTCCTCCCCAGTGCTGCTCGTTGAGGGCTGGGCTCCTGTCCTGTATGGCCCTCAGTTTCCCCATATGTATGTTAAAGGGGTTGGATCACAATCAGCACATCCCAAGTAGGTGAGGGTACAAGGGGTTTGCAGACTGTTTTTTTGGTGGGGGTGGGGTTCCAAGTATTAACAGATAGGCTAAAGCACCAGCTTTCTTTACCGTGTGACCAGAGTGGCTCAGCCATGACCTAAATCCTTTCTTTTTGGTGAGGAAGATAGGCCTGAGCTAACATCTGCACCAATCTTCCTCCACTTTATGTGTGGGTCACTGCCACAGCATGGCCGCGCCCAGGATCCGAACCCGTGAACCCTAGGCCACTGAAGCGGAGCATGCGAACTTAATCACTTCTCCACCGGGCTGGCCTCCATGGCCTGAATCTTGATCTAATCAAGACACTTTATTGGGAGGCGAGTCTGCACCAGATGCTAGGCTCAGTCCTGGGGCTGCGGTAGGGGAGAAGACAGCCTGGAGGAGCAGGATGGATGTAAACAATGGTCTGCATCAGGACCAAATGACAGGCAGTGTAACTGCCCTAGGAGAAGCGAGCAGAGGGGGCGAAGGGACCTCACCGGTCTGGGGTGGAGGGAAGGCTTCCCCAAGGAAGGATGCCTAATGGGCCTGCAGGGGGAGCAGGAGCCAGCAGCTGAGGACAGGAGGAAGGAAACCCCAGGGCTGGCAGGCAGGCGCTGGCCCGCTGGGAGGAGCGGAGAGAAGAGTGTGGCAGGAGCATGACGGCGGGGGCGTGAGGTTTGCAGGGAAGTTCGAGCCGTGGGCAGGGCAGGTGGTGCCGGGTTCTCACAGGACGTGTTGGACTGGCTCCCTGGGTGGCCTTTGAAGGGTGTGACCTGGGTGTGACGCGATCTTATTTGGTTGTCTCCTTAAGGTCAGAAACCTGATGTTGTTTCACAGTTTCTTTCCGTTTACCTCCAGTACTGAGCTGTAACTGACACACAGAGCTGTGTAAATGTAAGGTGGACAGCACAGTGATGGGACTGACACATATTGTGAAATAATTACAACAGGTTAGCATCCGTCATCTCACGTAGATTAAAAAAAACGTTTTTTTCCTTGTGTTGAGAACTCTTAGGGTCTGTGCACTTAACAACTGTCAGGTATACCATATAGGATGTGACCTATTGTCACCAGGCTGTACATTACGTCCAGGACTGACTGATCTCATCTCACTCTCTGGAGGTTTGTACGTTTTTACCACCCTCACCTACATTCCCCCACCCCCACCCCTGATCTCTGTAACCGTGGATCTGATCTCTTTCTATGAGTTCGCTTTTTGTTTGGTTTTTTTAGATTCCACATGTAAGCGAGATGATGCAGTGTCTGTCTTTCTCTGTCTGGCTTGTCTCACTCAGCATAATGCCCTCAAGGTCCGTCCATGTTGCAAATGGCCAGATTTTCTTCTTTTCTGTTGCTGAATAATATTCCATTGTATACATATACCACAACTTCTTTACCTGTCAGTGGACACTTGGGTTGCTTCCGTGTCTTGGCTACTGTGAATAATGCTTCGATGAACATGGGGGCACAGATATCTTCGGCATAGTCTTTTCATGTCCTAGGAATATAGTCCCAGAAGTGGAATTGCTGGATCATATAGCAGGGTTTTTTTAATTGGTTTATGTTAGTTTACAATCTTGTGAAATTTCAGTTGTACATTATTGTTTGTCAGTCGTGTTGTAGGTGCAACCCTTCACTCTTTGTGCCCACCCCCCACCCCCCCTTCCCCTAGTAGCCACTAATCTGTTATCTCTGTCTACATGTTTAAATTCCTCATATGAGTGGAGTCGTACAGAGATTGTCCTTCTCTATCTGGCTTACTTCACTTAACGCAATTCCCTCGAGGTCCATCCATCTTGTTCTGAATGGGACGATCTTGTTCTTTTTTATGGCTGAGTAGTATTCCATCGTATATATATACCATATCTTCTTTATCCAATCATCAGTTGATGGGCATTTTAGTTACTCTTGGCTATTGTAAATAATACTGCGATGAACATTAGGGTGCATGGGACTTTTGGAATTGCTGAGTTCCAGCTCTTTGGATAGATACCCAGTAGTGAGATAGCTGGATCATATGGTATTTCTATTTGTAATTTTTTGAGAAATCTCCATACTGTTTTCCATAGTGGCTGCACCAGTTTGCATTCCCACCAGCAGTATATGAGGGTTCCTTTTTTTCCACAACCTCTCCAACATTTGTTATTTTTTGTTTTGGTCATTTTTGCCATTCTAATGGGTGTAAGGTGATATCTTAGTGTAATTTTGATTTGTATTTCCCTGATGATCAGTGATGATGAACATCTTTTCATGTGCCTATTGGCCATCCGTATATCTTCTTTGGAGAAATGTCTGTTCATGTCTTCTGCCCATTTTTTGATCAGCTTGTTTGACGTTTTGTTGTTGAGTTGTGTGAGTTCTTTATATATTATGGAGATTAACCCTTTTTCAGATATATGACTTGCAAATATTTTTTCCCAATTAGTGGGCTGTTTTTTTGTTTCAATCCTGTTTTCCCTTGCCTTGAAGAAGCTCTTTAGTCTGATGACGTCCCATTTGTTTATTCTTTCTATTGTTTCCCTTCTCTGAGAAGACATGGTGTCCGAAAAGATCCTTTTAATACTGATGTCAAAGAGTGTATTGCCTATATTTTCTTCTAGAAGCCTTATGGTTTCAGGTCTCACCTTTAGGTCTTTGATCCATTTTGAGTTTATTTTTGTGAATGGTGAAAAAGAATGGTCAATTTTCATTCTTTTACATGTGGCTGTCCAGTTTTCCCAGCACCATTTGTTGAAGAGACTTTCTTTTCTCCATTGTAGGCCCTCAGCTCCTTTGTCAAAGATAAGCTGTCCATAGATGTGTGGTTTTATTTCTGGGCTTTCAATTCTGTTCCATTGATCTGTGCACCTGTTTTTGTACCAGTACCATGCTGTTTTGATTACTGTAGCTTTGTAGTATGTTTTGAAGTCAGGGATTGTGATGCCTCCCGTTTTGTTCTTTTTTCTCAGGATTGCTTTAGAAATTCGGGGTCTTTTGTTGCCCCATATGAATTTTAGGATTCTTTGTTCTAATTCTGTAAAGAATGTCATTGGGATTCTGATTGGGATGGTGTTGAATCTGTAGATTGCTTTAGGTAGAATGGACATTTTAACTATGTTTATTCTTCCAATCCACGTGCATGGAATGTCTTTCCATCTCTTTATGCTGTCATCCATTTCTTTCAGGAAAGCTTTGTAGTTTTCGTTGTATAGGTCTTTCACTTCCTTAATTAAATTCACCCTGAGGTATTTTATTCTTTTTGTTGCGATTGTGAATGGTATTGTGTTCTTGAGATCTTTTTCTGTTAGTTTATTATTAGAGTATAGAAATGCTACTGATTTACGTTGATTTTATACCCTGCAACTTTGCTGTAGTTGTTGATTATTTCTAGTAGTTTTCCAATGAATTCTTTGGGGTTTTCTATATATAAGATCATGTCGTCTGTAAACAGTGAGAGTTTCACTTCTTCCCTCCCTATTTGGATTCCTTTTATTCCTTTTTCTTGCCTAATTGCTCTCACCAAGACCTCCAGTACTATGTTAAATAAGAGTGGTGATAGAGGGCATCCTTGTCTAGTTCCTGTTTTCAGGGGGATGGCACTCAGTTTTTGCCCATTGAGAATGGTGTTGGCTGTGGGTTTGTCATATATGGCCTTTATTATGTTGAGGTAGTTCCCTTCTATCCCCATTTTGTTCAGAGTTTTTATCATAAATGCCTGTTGGATCTTGTCAAATGCTTTCTCTGCATCTATTGAGATGATCATGTGGTTTTTATTACTCAGTTTGTTGATGTGGTGTATCACGTTGATTGATTTGTGGATGTTGAACCATCCCTGTGTCCCTGATATGAATCCCACCTGATCATGATGTATGATCCCTTTGATGAATTGCTGTATTCGGGTTGCCAAGACTTTGTTGAGAATTTTTGCATCTATGTTCATCAGCGATATTGGCCTGTAGTTCTCCTTTCTCGTGCTGTCCTTGTCAGGCTTTGGTATCAGCGTGATATTGGCCTCGTAAAATGTGTTAGGCAGTGTTCCATCCTCCCTAATTTTTTGGAATAGCTTGAAAAGGATAGGTATTAAATCTTCTCTGAAAATTTTTGAGGAACCTCCATACTGGTGGCCATGGTGGCTCCACCATTTTACCTTCCCACCAACAATGCACCAGGGTTCCGTGTTCTCCGTGTCCTCTCCAACACTTGTTATTTCCTGTCTTTTTGATAACAGCCGGTCTACCAGGTGTGAGGTGATAGCTCATTGTGGTTTTGATTTGCATTTCTCTGATGATTACTTGTCTTGTGCACCTTTTCATGCACCTGTTGGTAATTTGTATATCTTCTTTGGAAAAATATCTGTTCAGGTCCTTTGCCCATTTTTTAATTGGATTATTTGTTTTTGCTGTTGAGTTGTGTGTGTTTTTAATGTATTTTGGGTATTAACCCCTTATCAGATATATGGTTTGCGTATATTTTTTCCCGTTCCGTAGGTTGTCTTTCGTTTCGTTGGCCATTTCCACAGGTTCTTGATGTTGTAATTCTAGCTTTGCAAACACTGAACTGCTCACTGCACACATTGCCCCTGCAAAGTGGATGCGAGACCACGAAGCTGGGGCCAGAGAGAGGGGGAGGCAGCCCGCTGGGTGCACCTGCCAGCTCCATGACGTGCCCCACCTGTCCAGCCTCCCAGACCGCACCCTTGAAATGCACACCCAAGCCACACAAGTTGCCGCAGGTCCATCTTCAGTAGACACCTGTTAAGGACAAATGTCACGTGTGTGAATGGCCGCCCCCTGCAGCAGGAGAGTGGTCATGAAGCAGTTTGTTAGGGGAAAGATTCTTCTGAAGGTGAGATCCCTGGAAGAGGGTGGAGAGAGGAGAAGACTTCAAAAGGCAGATCGTTGGCAGTGAGCGACCGGAAAGCAGTGGCTCCCGTGTGTCCGTTCACTCAGAACGTTTTATGAGGTCTCTACTTCAAACAAGCTGGGGTTGCAGAGATGAGCGAGACTCAAAGAGCTTCCACTGAAGACCACAGGGGCTCTGCGGTGTGTTCCCAGGTTCTGTGAATCTGTGAGCAGACTGGAACTTCTGCGTGAGAGCTCCCTTTGGAAAGCAGCTGTCTCACGCTCTGCTTGCCCCGGAGCTGTGGGATACTCTTCTGTTCCAGGAGCCGCAGGGGCAGGTGCCCTGGACAGGAGATTCAGAATGTGGTTTGAATCCTCCCGCCACCCCCAAGTGGCTGTGTGCCCCAGGCCCCTTTGAGCAGCTTCCATTTTCTTCTCTTTGTAGATTGTACCAAGTTGAAATAAATGCTCTCTGAGATCCACCCCAGCACTAACATTTTGCAACCCAAGCCTGTCCCCTGGCAGTGGGGGCTCATGAAAAGGGGTGGGCAGGGCAGTATTGGGGTTAGGATTTTCCTTGTCTGCTTCAAACCCTGGCCCGCAGGTCTCTGGGAGGTGGCGTCTGTGGGTGCTAGGCTACTGCCATGAGCAGCGGTTTCACCAAGTCCACCTCCGCCCTCGCAGGTGCGCCCTCTGCTCCCGGGCACATCGACCATCATGATCCATGACTTGTGCCTGGCCTTCCCGGCCCCTGCAAAGGCTGCCGTCTACATCTCGGACATCCAGGAGCTGTACGTCCGCGTGGTGGACAAGGTCAGTGCCGGCTTCCTGATATGGCTCCCTCTGCTGATTCGTAGAAACCAGGAAGATGGGCAGCTGTGGGAGATATTTTCCCTGTGTCCTCCGCTTTTTCTCCTGGTTTCTTCGTCTCCCCTCCTTCCAGGTTGCACAAGCTCGTGCTCTCTCTCACTCTGTGGTTCTGTGTGCACGATGCAAGTAACCTGTGAGGCTGGACTTCTTCACTCCACTTGACATCAGTCAAGCTCGGCTGTAAATGCCCCTTGAAGTTGTCCCCATGGTAGCCCTGACTGGGGAGTCCTGTCCTCTAGCTGGTGTGGGTTGCTAACCAGCCAGGTGCACACCTTGCTCAACAGGAATTTTTCTCCCCAGTGTGTATGTTTTCGATTTCAGTGGCAAATCAAGAAAACTCACTGATGCCAAATGCTTTTGCAAAATGAATACATAATGGATCTAGGCTTTTCCTTAATGTAAATAGGGAATTCTTGTTGCTCCCAATACCTGAAGTAACTGCAGCCAGGCCCTCAGGGGGCTGCTGTCAGCTGCCCGTGTTCCTGCGGGAGAGAATGGGGACTGCGTTCTCGTACACAGCCTCAAATGTTCTCCTGTGATCTTATTTCCAAACTGGTAATTTGCGGACCAGACTTCTGTTTCTTCACTAGGCGTTTCTGACTCCCGTTTCCTAAAGTTCTTACTGTGTGTATTATATGCTGCCAGGTGTGAGCTATTCGGCCAGTGCGCACTTAGTGGACTCCGTCTGTGTGCCTGCTACAGTTCTCAGCCGTGGCTTATTTCTCTTAGTAGATTGTTCTTTGAGAGTGAGGAGTGAGGGGCCAGCCCCATGGCCGAGAGGTTAAGTTCACATGCTCCGCTTCTGCGGCCCAGGGTCTCGCTGGTTCGGATCCTGGGTGCGGACACGGCACCGCTGGTGGGGCCACGCTGAGGCAGCGTCCCACGTAGCAGAGCCAGAAGGACCTACAACTAGAATATGCAACTATGTACTGGGGGGCTTTGGGAAGAGGGAGAAAAAAAAGAAGATTGGCAGCAGTTCTTAGCTCAGGTGCCAATCTTTAAAAAAAAAGAGTGATTTATGCATCTAAGCATCCCCAAGGCCCTTGTATACAGTAAGCACTTAATTGACTTTCATTTGTTGATTGGCTGATAGTCTGGAGGTCAACTCAGGTGGCCCCTGCCCGATTCCCAGGGCTAGGGCTCTGAGGTTGGTGATGATTTCTCAGAACGTCGCAGGGGCCATAGGCGATGGCATTGGGCATTCAGAGGCCGCCCCTGAGTCTCTGTCCCCCACGACGTAGGTGGAGATTGGGAAGACGGTCAAGGCGTATGTCCGCGTGCTGGACTTTCACAAGCAGCCTTTCCTGGCCAAGTACTTCGCCTTCATGGACCTGAAGCTCCGGGCAGCTTCCCAGATTGTCACGTTGGTGTGAGTCCTCCCGGGGGTCAGAGGAGGGCGGCCTGGGGACAGAGCCGACTGGTCTGTCCAGGGGGAGGAGTCCCAGTCCTTCCCTCTGTTCCAGGGCCCTCGACGAGACCCTCGACCACTACACTGCTGCGTTCCGTGTCCACGGCGTGGCCATTGGCCAGACCAGTCTCACTGCAACCGTGACAGATAAAGCCGGACAGAGAATCAACTCGGCCCCTCAGCAGATAGAGGTAGAGCTGCCCCTCTTCAGGCCGCACAGGTCGGCCCAGCCCCTCCTGCAGGCACCGGGTCACACAGCCCCTCCTGCAGGCACGGGCAGTGGGGAGGGGCTCTTTTTTGTGATGGGCTGGGAGTTTTAGAGATAGTCCAGGAAGCCACCACAAGAGGCCATATTGAAAGCCCTACAGTGCCCTATAGCGTCCTCTGATTGACAGGGAGCCTTTACTAGTCCCCGGGACCTGGGGGCAGCGCTGGAAGGAGCGGCTGACTTCAGCTCCCTCTGGGACATGGGGGCATCATGCGGCTCAGAGGAGGGGTGCGCCTCATCACATAGCAAGGGAATGGCAGGACATTCTTTAAACCCTCGAAGTGCCAGATGGCAGTGGCCAGCTGGAAGCCGCAGATAGATCTGGGCTCATGTGTGGACACACTTCTTGACAGTCAGTCTGAACTTTAGAACAGGCCCTTAGAAGCAGTGGGCTTCTGGAGCAAACAGCTCCTGCATGAGGAGGCTCTCAGGTCCCCCGGTGTTATCTCAGTGTGTGGCAAGGCTAGCTCATGGTGTCAGGTTTTGACAGGAGCCTCACAGTCTACAGGGGCCAAGGCAGCCTTGGCCAAGAAATCATGCCCAGGTGTATGTTCCCCAGCAGCAGTGAGCTCTGTGGCTCGGCCACACGGGGCCGGTGGTCTTTATGGTAATCTGTGTTCTGAAGCTGGTGGGTGCGAGTGTGCCCCCGGTGGAGGCACCCTTCTTCTCCGGGGCTCAGGAGGCGTTTCTGCCCGTACGCAGCGCAGCCTGGCGGAGACGGGTCCTCGCGCAGGAAGGCGCCGAGTGGCCACTCGCTCACCCATAAGCTCTTCCTCTGCCCCTCCGGGCGGGGCTGGTGGGGCTCAGGAGGAGGAATTGGGGCTCTGCCCTGCCGCAGATATGGGGCATCCTTGCCTCTGTCCCCAAACCACACTTTCCTCCCCTGAAGGGTTTGGAGGGCATTGAAGTAGAGAACTATTCTAGGCAATTTGTCAGGAGAAATTTGGTGAAGGGCCGACCTTCCAAAGAGGAGTTGGGGCAATGTCGGGGCAGTGGACTGGAACTTCTACACGGTCGGGGTCCCCCGGGAACTCGATAGAGCACAGGACCCCACCCGGTTCCGCAGGCCTGCGGTGGGCTGGAGAGAGCATTTCTTGTGGTTCCCAGGTGACATTCACAGACAGCGGACCCCCCCACCAAGAACCACGGATCCTCGGGCCATAGGTGGATTAGATCCTCTGGGGGGCCACTCTGGCTCCCCCAGAGTTGGCCAGGACCCCAGACCCTCACCAGTCACTCTCCATAGAGGAGTGATGTCCACGCACCCTGTTTCTCTCTCCCTGAAAATGTCGGGTGTGAATTATGATGCCCAGCTGTGTGAGCTTGAAACACAACCGTCCCCTTTCTCTCTTGTGTCTCCACCCACAGGTCTTTCCCCCGTTTAGGTTAATACCCAGGAAGGTGACGCTGATCATTGGGGCCATGATGCAGGTAGGAGCCAAAGGCCACATCCTTGCCCCACCCCAATCGCAGCCAGCCATCAGCAATGCTGTCCGCTGCCTGCCCACCTGGGGCGTCAGAAAGGGCTGAGATGGAATGCTCGGGGCGTTTGCGCCCTCGCCCTCTGAGGATGAGCTGGGGCTGGCCGGGGGAGCCGGGGCTGACAGGCACTGCTGTTTCTCCCCATTACAGATCACCTCCGAGGGCGGCCCGCAGCCTCAGTCCAACATCCTCTTCTCCATCAGCAATGAGAGCGTTGCGGAGGTGAGCGGCGCCGGGCTGGTGCGGGGGCTTGCCGTGGGCAATGGCACCGTGTCGGGGATTGTGCAGGCCGTGGACGCCGAGACCGGCAAGCTTGTCATCGTGTCTCAGGTAACGGGCCTGGGCTTCGTTGCAGGTGGTGCCTTCCGAATCCACCCCGGACATGGGCGGTCTGGGGATGGGCGCCCTGGCCAGCTGGCCCCCAGCGACGGGGAAGATGCCCTGTTTACGGGTTTGGGCTCTGCTCCTGAGGACCATACTCTCCCAGGGTCCTGTTTCTGCCCTGAGTCCACCGCCCCTGCTGGGGCAGCCCTGCCAACTGGGGGCACCCAGACCCCTGAGGCTGCTCCTCCCCAGACGGAGTCTCCCCAGCTGCTCCTTAGGGGCCAAGTCACCAGCCCCCGCCCCGGGGACACCCAGTGCACCATGGTGGCAGCGGCTGTGATGGTGGCCTCTGCATGGGGCTCTTTACACTCACCTCCTCTGGTCCTTGGCACCCTCGTGCATTTTGCTGCTGTCCCCGTTGGTAGATGAGGGGCCTAAGGAGCCAGCTGGCGGCCCACAGCCACTGCACAGGGGTTCCGGGACTTGACCCGGGACGGCAGACGGCAGAGCTCTTGGCCGTTTGTTCATTTTGAGCAGAGTGTGGGGTGGTCAGATAGGAGAGAAGGGGTGCTGGTGGCTCTGACACCCTGTGGACTGCAGTGTGTTTCCAGAGGCGTGTGCTGGCTTACCTGCTGTAAGCGTGCATGGTTAGACACCAGTAGTGTTTCAGACCTGGATTTGTATTTCCAAGAGAAAAAGAAAACCTGGGTCATCCACTAATACCTTTTGCCCCACTGGAGGTGCAGTTATCGCCCCAGCCCCTTCTCCCTGGGGAGGGATAGTCCCTAATTGCTTCTCTGGGTCTGCAGAGGTGCTAGAAGGCTGAGTTAGGGGCGTCCTCTCCCCGGGAGCACCTTCCTATCCCACGTTGGTGGCGCTGACTCGAGCAGGTGGGAGCTGGTGTCTCCGAGTCTGGCGGTTTCCCGGCTTCCCGGGGGCGGGGGCGGTACGTCTTTGGGCCTCTGGGAAGCAGGTGGGAGATGGCTTCCGCCTCCTGAGAAGGCTCAGGCGCTGGATTCACCCTGACACCTTTTGCTGGCGGTGACTTGCAGAGCATCTCGGGGGCTGCTTGGTGCTCACAGCTGTGCTGGAAACCTGGGCTCCGGGAAGAGCGTTGTCTTGTGTGTGACCTGACTGTGGACAAGCACCTTTCAGAACCCAGTCGTGCTGTTCCTCATCAGGAACTGGGTCCCCTGAGCTTCCTCTGAGTTCAACTCATCTAAACACAGCACCCGGGGGAGCTGGCGTGGGTGCCGCCCAGAGCAGGGCAGGCTGAGGTGGCCTCTGATGCGACACTGAGCTGGTTGATTTACTCCCTCTCCTGCAGTTTCAGCGTCTCCTAGTTTCCCAGTTAAACCGGAGTTGTTTTGCATTGAGGGGGTGGATGCCCTCATTCTGCCTGTTGATTTTAGAAAGGCAAGAGAGCAGTGAAATGGGAAAGTCTGTCCTGTGGCAAACAGCAGGCTTCAGACAGACCCCCTAGAGAGGGAAACCAAGGATCAATGCCTCGCTTTTCTCGCCAAAGAAAGGACTGTGGCTTTAGGAACTGGCTCATTTTTCTCCTCCTGGGGGCCCAGGTGGCTGAAACAGCAGCTGGCTGGAAATCCGGCGAGAGTGGCGCCCAGCCACGCATTTCCCTCCCGGCCATCACTCCTCTCTGGGGTCTGACCTTGCTGGGCCACCTCCCTGCATCCCCCATCTGGCAGGTTGGGCGAGGAGCTGAGGGAGGGCCCTGGTGCCCCTTGGCAGATGGAGAGGCTGTGCCACCAACTCCGTCTGAAAGGCATCTCCCTGAGCCCAGGGAGGCGGGGGCTCAGCCTGAGGCCCACATGTCCATGAAGGATACATGATTCTGGTCAAAAGCTTCCAGTTCCATCTGTCCAAGAATCAGCACCCATGGCCAAGGGAGGGGCCCGGACTGGCAGGAGGGGACTGAGCAGTGAGAAGGAAGGAAGGGAGTGAATGCTTATTGAGCCTGCTATGTGCCAGGTGTTAGCCCAGGTCACAAGGCACAGGAGTTGGGCTCAGCACGAGCACAAGTAAAAAGGGTTCTAGTAACCTGGATTCAGCATGAGTCAAGAGTACTATGAATAAGCCAATAAAGTTAGTCTTTGGCCAGATTAATAGGAATATAGAGTTCAGAATGAAGGAGGGTATAAAGATCTACTCTCAGACTCTACCTGCCTCCTGCATTCCTCCCTGTACTCTGCGTGGTCAGAGAGGTCGACAAGCTGGATTTGGGGTTGGGAGGGTCTGGAGACCTGTCCTGTGAGGCTCCCCAGCCTAGAGAAGAACAGTGCCCAGTCACTGCCCCCAAGTCCCTGCAGTGCTCGCCCAGAGCATCTGGACCAGACAGGTGTCTATGGGCTCAGAAGACCAGGCTGGGACCCCACAGAGGGACGGGAGGGCAGTGGCCAGATCCACCTGGGGTGAGCCACCCGCAAAGCCAGGCAGCCTTGGGCAGAGAAGCATCATGCTGGATACCCTGTGGGTGCCTTCTGGCCATGTGACTCTGAGCTGGCCTCGGCAGGAGCCTCCCTCCTCCGAAGGGTCCCTCATGGCCCTACCCTGGCCGGCCTGAGCCTGAAGCCCTTTTCCTAGGATCTCGTGGAGGTGGAGGTGCTCCTGCTCCAGGCGGTGAGGATCCGCGCCCCCATCACTCGGATGAGGACGGGGACCCAGGTGAGGCGGGGCCCTCTCCAGCCCCTCCCGTCCGTGCTGTCCCGGCAGCCTCTTGGCAGGTCTGGAACTCTGAGTTCCAGTTCAGGAAGAGCTGGGGAGCCGCTGCTAGGATGCTGTGCCTGCTCCATTCCTCTGCACCTGCTGACCCTGCGTGTCCACGGGGCTCGGTGTCCCCTCCCGGAGGGCCTGCCCTGTGGTCCTGCTCCAGAGCGCAGCGTCTCTGTTGGTCTCCCCCCCTCCCTCATGGCATGAAGCTGCTCTTGTGTTAGCACCTGTCCCCTCCTGGTGCGTGTGGTGCAGCCAGTGAGCGACGCCCGCATCTCCCCACGCCTTGAGCACCCGGCACGGGACGGGAGCGAACATTTGTATGGCGCATCTCTACTGAGTGCTGTCTGCATGTTCATTCATTTGCTGTTCCTAACCACCCCCTGAGGTAGCTGCCAGTGTCTTCTCCATATTGTGGTTGGGGAAATGAACACGAGAAAGCTGAGGCGTCCCCCAGGGCCACACCGGGTCAGTGAGGGAACCGGGAGTCGCCGCAGGCAGCTGGCTCTGCTTCCCTGTGGCTGCGTCACCTCCCCGTGCCCTCTAGTAGGCACTCAGTCAACACGGTTGAAGGAGGCCCTGAGTCCCACCCATGCCTGTCCCACGTGAGCAGGGACCCCCTGCTAGATGGAGAAAGAGGAGCAGAGCAGGGGCCGCGGGCAGGGGCGCTGTGCTGCCAGGGGCTGCCGGACTCCCAGAGCTCCAGGGGTCTCTTCAGGAATGGGGACTCTCGGCCACAGTGGACCCAGCTCACAGCCCAGGAAGGACAGCGTGGGGAGGGCAGACCCAGCCCGCGGCCCGAGGAGGACAGGGTGGGGAGGGGCTGCTTCTGTCTTTGATCATTTCCTCTTTCATGAACATTCTGCACCTGTGCCGTGCCATCTCTATCAGGGAAGAACTGGGCACAGGTCCCATTGCCTGGAGGAGACAGGAACGTCCTCGGGCAGTGGAGAGGCAGTGCGGGTTGTGCCCCAGGGTGTGGGGGGCACTTTGGCAGTGGGACCCTGGTGGTCATGGGATCTGGCCTCTCCCCCACAGATGCCCGTTTACGTCACTGGGATCACCAACAACCAGAACCCTTTCTCCTTTGGCAATGCCGTGCCAGGCCTGACCTTCCACTGGTCAGTCACCAAGCGGGACATCCTGGACATCCGGGGGCGGCACCATGAGGTAAGCCCCCACCCAGAGCCCCCACCCTCCATCCCAGGCCAGCATCTCTGCTCAAGGTCTGCACCTTGACGCCCAGGCTGGTCCTGGTCCCTTTCTGCCCCTCTCGAGGCTCATCGGGACACTCTGGCACTTTTGTGACTTCCCTGCAAGGCCTTATCCATGGACAGTGGGGGACGCTGGGGCGGGGCAGGCATGGGCATGAGGTGTCTTAGAGGCTGCCTGAAGCTGCTCTAGTGAAGGATGAATACCTACCCCCTACCCAGTGGTGCCAGGCTCCTGTCCCCAGTGCCGGGGGCTTCCCCAGACTGCTCCCGTGGTACATGGGCAGTGTGACCTATTCACAGGCACCCCATAACAGGGCGTCTCCGCGAGGAACCACTGCAAGCCTGGTGTCCCTTTTAGTGTTTCATAACCCACCTCTGTACACTAAAGGCTCTGAGAAGTCCTCCGTAGAATGCTGGCTCATGTGGGTTGGCCCAGCGTTTTCTACGTGCACCTGTGAACATCGTGAAACTAGGGGACGGATGGCATGCTGCCTTGTGCTGGGGGGACCAGGCTACCCGCCCCAGGGTGACAGGCCCTGAGCGGGGCAGGGAGGCAGCAGCCTTTGAGGTCAGGCAGGCGGCTGTCAGGGAGTCAGGGGCTCCTGCTGGGCTCTGCACTTCGGAGGGTGCGGGGCCCTGGGGCTCTCCCTGAAGAGTGTTGGTCTGTCCCAGGCGTCACTCCGGCTCCCGTCACAGTACAACTTTGCCATGAACGTGCACGGCCGGGTGAAAGGCCGGACCGGGCTGAGAGTGGTGGTCAAGGCCCTGGACCCAGCGGCTGGGCAGCTGCACGGCCTCGCCAGAGAACTCTCTGATGAGATCCAAGTCCAGGTAAGGGACAGGTGTGCAGAAGCCACCGTCAGAGGGGGAGTGCCCAGCGGCTGTGTGGGCACACTGCGGGTGGCATGAGGCTGGGCCCTGCGCCAGCACTCGCTCTGCGGGGTCTGGCCGGGCGTATGAGGTGCTCTGCAGCTCATAGATGGGCCGATGGGGCCTCACAGAGGAGGGACATTTCGGGATGGTGGGGTCGGCCGGAGGGCCAGGCGGAGGGAATGGCATGTGCAGAGTCCTGGAGGTCCGAAATAGCTTGACGTGTTCCAAAACAGCAGATTATTCTGAGCTTGGCGTCTGGGAGGCCTTCATGGGAGGAAGAGACTAGAAGATCCTGTGAGCTGGGCGTTCGTTTGTCTGTTTATCTCACAAACACTCGGAGCGCTCGCCGGAGGCTGCCCACCTGGGGCTCCTGCGAAGCCTGCGGAGCAGGGGCTGCGGGCGCTGCTGCTTGACGATGAGCCTGCAGCCCGGGAGGTGGAGCGCCCCTCTGCAGGGCCTGGCGAGTGGGCAGGGGACCCTGAAAGGCCTTGAGGGCTGTGCCGTGTGGAGGTCTGGGAGACGCAGTGGCCCGTCGATTCACAGATGGAAGCTGAGCCTCAGAGATGGAGGGGGCTGCTCCGAGCCAAGTGGGCCCAGAGCCCAACCGTCCTCCTCCCACCCAGGGCTGGCCCCGGCCCTCTTCTTCCTTCCCCTACCTCCCTGGCCCCGGGCCCCTCTGTAAGACCGGGAGGTAGCAAGTTGCCTCTGAAGAGCATTTCTAGCCTCAAGGGCCCCATCTGCTAATGTGGGACTCAGTGACCCCCAGGACTCCCCAAATGGCAAAGAAAAGTGAAAGTGGCTCCTAGATACCATGAGAAGAGAAACGGGTCCCAGCCCCTCTTCAAGAAGAGAGAAACCATTCCTACCGCAGGCACGTGCCCAATCGGGGAGAAAGAAGCAGGTTTTCAGAGAAAGAAGAGCCTATTTACCACCCTTCTCACCCCTGCCTGCACACGCACGTGCACACGCCTGCACACACACACAGACGTACACACACACATAAACAGAAATACATGTTCTTCTGGGTAAAAATAAAAGTAACTAAGTTCTAGAACGTCTCGTGGAAGTGAAGACAGGGTTTTGCAGCTTCCAAATTCTGTGGCCTCAGCTGGGTCACGTAACATCCCTGTGCCTCAGCTTCCCTAGCCGACAGCAGAAGGAGCTTGAGTACATCAGAAACTTAGAAAAGCGGGATCCAGCCCACAGATGTTTTTTATTTGGTTCACTCAGTGCCTTGGAACAATTTTTATTTGTTGCCAACATTTAAAAATAGGAAGACTTTGTATAAAAATCCGATATGTTGCTTATCCTGAAGACATGGCATGTTGCCACATGGCAGAATCAGCAGGAGATGAGGAGCACCTCCCCTTCATGAGAGCTGTTCCCTCTGGTTAGCCACAGGCCCCACCACTCCCTGCTGTCTCTCTGACAGCGAGGCCGAATATCAGTTGCCCTTTGCCGTGATGCTTGCGCTGTTGCTTTTCTGACAGTTAACAAGAAAGTAAGGTATCTCTGTACCTTCAGCTCCATCTAAAGAAGGACAACAAGGAATACATGTTTAAGGAAAACAGGAGGAGACGTTTGTACGTGGATTTCCTGCACAGTACATGTGTCCAAGATGAAATTAATGAGGCTGCTTCACTCCGATGCCACCTGCCTGGCAGAAGGACTCCCCTGACGCCAGAACCCCGTCGTTTGTCAGTCACCATTTAGAAAGTGCTGGCACTCCCAGTGTGTCACAAATCCCACAGCTCTTGGAGACAGGCATGGCAAGGGTTACTAATTTTAGACCCATTTTACAGATGAGGAAATCCAGGGTTAAATCTATGCTCAGAACACATCAGTGCTGGGAGGGAGGGGAGTTGGGCCCGTCTCCTCCTGGAAAATCACCGTCAGTTCAGACGGTTTTAGACACAGGCCCTTAGGAGCATCCAGCTGGTCCGACCAGATCAGAAGCCAGTGGGGAGCTCAAAGCTGCACTCGGCATCCAGGCTCGAGGGTCCTCAGAGAAGGGGACTTTGAAGGGTGACAGACACTTGAAGATGCACACAGAGAGGGGTCTGGAGTTCTGGGGTAGGGGCTGTGGCGGGTGCTCTGAAGCTATCGAGGGCCTCGGGGCCCCTGGGGAGCGACAGGATCAGATTGTGTCTGACATTGTCAGGTTGTGCTCTGCTGGCCTGAGCCCGCCGAGGCCCCACACACGCTCTGTGCAGATCTGTGAAGAGTGCGGCAGGACGGGGAGCGAGATCAGGGCCCAGCAGCGGAGGGGTCTTGTTCTGAGACGGTCACAGGGAGGGGCTGGGTGTCGTGCTGAGGGAAGGGGGATTTAGATGGAAGCTTCTCCAGCCTCAGTCCTGGCGGAGTCACAGCTGAGCAGACCCTGGGCCCTGGGGGTCCGTGTGCTGCCTTCCATGCGCACGTCCCGGCAAATGAAGTTTCCTCCCGGGAACAGTGGGGAGGCCTGTGCTTCCAGGCTCCTCGAGGCAGCCCCGTCAGGGCGCACATGCTCGGCCTGCCTGCTTCTCCTCGTCGCACCCTTGGCCTCTCCTGGCTTAGCCCTCACCGTCACGCCCCAGCCACCTCGCAGGTGCTTGCAAAGCGTTCCTCATCCCTGGACCCCTCAGCTCTCACTGCTGGGAGAGAAGCAGAGTCCTCGACAGGGTTCCAGTGCGTCCCAGGAAGTAAGATGTGCCCTCTGTTCCAGGTGTATGAAAAGCTGCTGCTGCTGAACCCCGAAATAGAAGCAGAACAAATATTAATGTCGCCCAACTCCTTTCTAAGGCTTCAGACAAACAGGTACGTGATTCTGCGCTTGTCAGCAGGCCTGTGAACGGTGCTCCATTCAGCGACTCATTTGTCAAAGTTGTCAGCAGCTGGGGGACGCTTCCAGCAAACTGTGCATCTTTCTCAGTGTTGTGTTTGAAACAGGGGCAGCCTCTGCCTTCCTCCTCCCCTCGCCGTGGACTTCCCTTGCTCTTCTGCCTCCCTTCTCCCCGGGGGTCCCTCCTCTCTTCCCCGGAGCCTAGAAAGCTTTAATGCCTGCTACTGAAATCCAGTGCTTCAAAGGGGGAAAGTACCACCTTGAAAGCGTTAAACTTTCAACCCCCGTGTGTCTTTAAGACCTGCTGCTCAAAGCGTAGTCCGAGTCCAGCCGTGTGGGCATCACCTAGGGGCAGGTTGAAATGCACATCTCAGACCCCGGCCGGACCTGCAGAATGAGAATCTACGCTTGAACAGGGTCCCCGGGCGAGGGGGCTGCACGCTTGCGTCCCAGAAGCGGTTTTAAAGCATGTCTGCAGACATGACGCCTGCCTCGGATTCAGAGGGAGGGCCTGGCAGGTGGTGACTTCGTGTGAACTGCAGCTGCCAAGTGGGGGCTGCAAGAACTGTAGGAGCACGGACATGTTCCATCACACACACACGCTGTTCGCTCAGCCTGAGGTGTCTCAGCACCAGGCTCTGTGTTGGGCTCTGGAACAGAGATGGACGACACCTGGTGCCCTGGAAGGTCTGGTGGGGAAGAGAGGAGGACAGCGTGAGAAAGGCTGTAATGAAACGAGGTGTGACGTTCAAGCTGTAGCCCAAAGAAGGGCCTTGCATCCGAGGATTCAGGGGAGCATGTCACAGGTGGAGATGCTTGAGCTGGGTCTTAAAGGATGCATAGGAGTTCTGCAGGTTAGAGGAGGGGGCTGAGGAGGGGAGAAAGTTGAGGCAGAGGCAGTGACGTTTGCTTAAAGTCGTCTGAGGAGGGTCTGCAGGGCTGGGGCACAAAGAGAGAGGTGAGGGGGCAGTCCTGGGAGCTAGAGGCCTCTGCTTCCCATTTATTATATTAATGATATGCAGAAGGGCCGAAAACGTGGCCTAATTTGCCTTCCACCCAGTGCATCCTGGCAGTATTTTACAAACTTCTTTCTGAGCAACTTGCCCGTTCTTGTGCTGTTAGCAGCCCTTGGAAATAGGACAGGGCAGGGCCATTGCTCCACTTTCACAGCTGAGGAAACCGGGATGGACAGAGGGGACGCCACATGCCTGCGGCTCATGGCTGTTTGCAGGCCCTGGAACTGCCTTAGCTTCTGTCCCCTCGGAGCCCCCTCCTCTCTCTACCATGCCAGGCTGCCTTATCTAGTCAAGTGAGAACAACTTGCCTCAGAGATGCCCTTCTGCAGGAAATGTCCCTTGGGACTCAGCCCTCACGTCCTTCCCTGCGACCAGCGTGGTGGGCGCTGCTGCCCTTGGAACCACTGGTTTCCAAATGCGGTTTCCTGCTGGTGACCCACAAGGCTGCAGACAGGCTGCCCGCACGTGGTCCTGATGCACAGCAGGGCCAAGATGGGGCCTTTCTCTTCTCCCAGGAGCAGCTGGGAGCCCCAGACCCCCGGGTCCCCTCGCCGCGAGACACTCCTGCCGCCACTCTCTGTAAAAACGCATCTGTTTTGTTTTCCAAAGGGATGGCGCAGCCACTCTGAGCTACCGTGTCCTGGACGGGCCTGAGAAGGTTGCCCTCGTGCACATTGATGAGAAAGGCTTCCTGGTGTCGGGGTCTGCGATTGGCACGTCCACAATTGAAGTGACTGCCCAAGAGCCTTTCGGGGCCAACCAAACCATTATCGTTGCTGTGAAGGTAGGATCCTAATTTCTCTCCTCTTCGGAGTAATGAAATCCATAGTGCCCAGGTAGTATTTTTCCCCTCATGGGTGTAAGAGTGAATATATACACCTTCCAGCTGAGAAATTGTGTGTCAGAATTTAAGAATAACTCGGGGACGAAGGTCATAGGTAAGAGGCCACAGCATTTTCTGGCTGTCAGAGCCGAGATTCTTGGAGATTACTGATTGAAATGACCTCATTTCATAGATGGGGAAACTGAGGCCCAGCAAGGTCTGTGCTTTGCTGGAACTGGCACCCCAGTGTCTGACCAGCCAGCCGGGGCCTGGAACATGGTAGGTGCCCGAAAGCATTGAAGGCATGTGCTCGATACCTGACCCGGAAATCATGATGTGACACACATGGCAGCCTGGAGTCGGGTGACCCATTTTACAGGCGTGAAGCAACTCCGAGTGGGAGTGACCCCCTCGAGGTCACCGTGATTGGGAGTCAGAGTCTGGGTTCTTACCCACATTGGCCCGGCTTGGGTTTGTGTCCTCGGGCCACATCCCAGTGCTCCCCGTGTCCCTCTGCACCCTGTGCTGCTTCGTGACAGGGACTTTCTCCTTGAGCACCTTGGGTTGGCTCCTGGGGTTCATCCTGATCAGAATTTTCTTTCCGTGTGTCATCGTAGCCACTTTCTGAATCCTGATAACAGAGAGAATACATGACCACCTTCATGTTCAGATGTTGCCAGTCACAGGCCTATTCCCTTAACTAACGTCTCTTTGTCTCAAGCTGGGCGCCTGGCAGGGAGCCCTCCACCCTAGTTCTTGAGTAAGTGAAAGCGACGGCTCATCCTGTTTGTTCCAGGCACCAGCTGTGTCCCTGTCACTGCAGCGCTGAACTTTGTCAGGGAAATTAGGTCTTTGGGGGCTGGCTTTTTTGGCCAGAATAGATTTTACTGGAGTCAGGGAACTGAGGCTGATCTTCGTGGAGTTCAGGCCCGTGGGCTCCAGGAACCCATTGTCCCCTCCTTTTCCCGTCTCTCCTTTCCCCGGAGCTCCTGCGGGCGTGCAGTGGCCCCCAGTTAGTGCTGCCTCTGTGATCCAGGGCGTCGTTCCTGCTTTACATGCCCAGAGGGCCAGGTGCTCCAGTGAATCTGGACAGGCCACCCTGCAGGGACTTCTGCGACGTGAATAGTGGTGTAATTCTTCAAAGTCATGGGTGTGGACTCTGGCGGGTTGAGTGGGCTCACTATGTAGGGGGTGGGAACCTTGTCACGAGGTTACCATGCTCTGGGGAGCGAGGCCTTTCCTTGTTCCATGACCCCAGGTTGGGCCAGCACTCAGTCCTTCCTGGGATGGGGACTGGCCAGGGCTAGTGTCTCCTCCCCGGGAGGGTTTTCGGGGAGGCTGGTTCCCGGCACAGCCATCACCATACCTGCTCCTTGTCCTGTAGGTGTCCCCTGTCTCTTACCTGAGGATCTCCATGAGCCCCGCCCTGCACACCCGGAACAGGGAGGCCCTGGCAGCCCTGCCTCTGGGAATGACCGTGACCTTCACCGTGCACTTCCACGACAACTCTGGAGACATCTTCCACGCTCACAATTCTGTCCTCAACTTTGCAACAAACAGGTAGGATGTGGGTGACGCTCATTTCTCACCTGGGCGTCTCGGTCGTACCGGGTTTAATTCACGGAGGGTGACCGATGGCGACCCAGGGAGCCTAATGCAGTGAAAGAAGAGTTTTGTCACTCAATTTCCAAGAGGAGGAGACGTGCCACACTCATAGGGCCACAGGGGGACGCACCAGGCTCGGTGTGGAGGTGGGAGTCGGGAAGCACGGCCGAGAGTGTTTATTACTCTAGGATAGGAAACTGGTGGGAACATCCCCCACTGGGCAGGAAGCGAAACCTGGATGCCGGGATTTGTGGTCGGAGGATCTGTAATAGGACTTTGTGCACCTGTGAAAGCTGGACTGCGGGGAGATACAAACCACCCTGTCTGTCCCTGTGGTCAGTAACACAGATCGTTGGTTACACACTCCACAAAGCTGATCAGGGAGGCACACACCTTCCAGTATTCCCTGAACGTCTGCTGTATGCAGGCCCTGCAGCATGACATCTTGCTGACTCCTCACTGTAGCCCATTTGTATAGGCCCAGAGAGGTCAAGCCACTTGTCCAGGGCCACAGAGCCAGAAAGTGGGGTTTGAATGCCAGGTCCCGTTGGATCCAAGTGCAAGCTCTTTTTGGCTGAGTCTTTTGAAATACCGCTGCAGCCTCGGGCCTAACGTGAGGAGAGAGGGGGCGGGCTCCAGAGCCAGGGAGAGAGCCGTGGCCTCAGTCTGGGCCTGCTGAAACTTCTGAGTCGGCTGGAGCAGTGGTTCTCAAAGTGTGGTCCCAGGCCAGCATCATCCACATCGCCTGGGAACTCTTAGAAATGCACATTCACAGGGCCCAAGAATGTAACAACAAGGCCTGCAGGTGATTCTGCAGGTGGAGAACCATGCCCAGGGGGCTGCAGAGTGGGCTCAGAGCAGGCGGGAGAAGCCTCAGACCAGGAGGGAGGGGAGGCCTTGGGGAGAGGCCCCAGAGAGGCCCCCCGGGCAGAAGGGTGAGCCCAGTGCTGGTGACCACTGCACCGTGGCCTCCCCACGGGCCCTGCAACAGATGTGTCCCCTACTGCTGAACACGCCAGGGCCGGCGCTAGGAGTGGGGCGTGCGGAAGAACCAGGGTGTGGAGGCGGACCGGGTTCAAGCCTGGCTCTGCCCTTGGTGGGCCTGTGAGCTTGGGAAGGCGGGTCACCTCTCCAGACCCCTGGTCTCCACACAGTCCCATGAGGACCGTGGCCTCGCCCCAGGGCCATCAACTGAGGCCGGGGTCGGAGGGCCTCTGGCAAAGTGTGGAGCTCTGTGCATGCAGTCTGGGCCGTCCGTCCACCTGGGACGTAGGCGGCCCTGGAGGAAGTGGAGCCAGGTCGTCCCGGCCCCTCAGTTACCCCGCAGAAGTCTCGCCAGCCCTTTGTGCTCGGAGCATCTCTCTCCAAGAGACAGTCAGGGCTCAGGGGTCAGAAGGCGTGGCAGCAGGAAGTGATGAAGTCGGGGACCCAGCCCTCACCCCCCGTCCAAGCCTTCCCACCGGACGACACTGGCCGACGTGGCCTGAGTCTCACTGGCTGCCAGATGCCCGTCCAAGCACGTCCAGCTACCGGCCTGGGGTAGTGCTCATGGCGGATGAGGGAGTGGGCAGGGGCTCCAGTGCTCACTCAGGTTACACAGCAGAGGGCAGCTCCTGCCTCCCCAGGACGTCCTCATGCCTGCGGGGAAGGGCTGGAGAGCGCTTTGCAGGCCACTTTCCTCTCTGGGCCTCTGTTTTTCCTGCTGCAATGCGGGGATGGCAGGGCAGCCATTCCTGCTGAGGACCGCGGGCTCCTCCCGGGTGATAAGATGAGTCAGACCGGTGCAGCTGCTCAGTAAACGGGAGCTGAGTGACGTCTGGGGTCGAAGTCCATGAAAAGCGTCACCCAGCAGAGGACTCACGCTGTGTCTCTCCTTCGGGAGTTGGAGGCCCTCTGCCGAGACTGAGCCCGCGTCTCCCTCCTGTGCCTAGAGATGAGTTTGTGCAAATCGGGAAGGGCACCGCCAACAACACCTGCGTCGTCCGCACCGTCGGCGTGGGCCTGACCCTGCTCAGCGCGTGGGACACGGAGCACGCGGGCCTCTCCGACTTCGTCCCATTGCCCGTCCTACAGGCCATCTCCCCGGAGCTGGCCGGAGCGGTGGTGGTGGGGGATGTCCTCTGTCTGGCCGCTGTTCTCGTCAGCCTGGAAGGTAAGAGGGAGCCTGGCCAAGGGAGCCCTTTGAGTCTAAGCTGTGGGTGCTGAGACCGTGAGGGCACACGGTGAGCGCTCAGGACGGGAGTGGGGAACAGCTCAGCTCCCTGTCCCCCAAGGGAGGTGTGCAAGTAGACGTGGATGACGTTCTCGAGCAGGAGCTGGAAAACTGCTCCTCAAGGCCCAGAGCCAGCCTGTCGCCTCTTCCTGCAAATCAGCTGGCCCGGGAGCTCAGCCTCCCCGTTCGTTTACATGTCAGCAGTGGCTCTTTTCATCCTGAAACTGCCAGGTTGAGTGGCGGCCTCAGACACCTGAGGGCCTGCACGGCCCAAAATATTTACTCTCTGGCCCTGTGCAGAACACGCGTGCCAGCCTGCTCTAGAGCAGTGCTGTCCAGGAGGACTTCCTGCCATGTGGACACGTCCTGTGTCTGCACTGCCTAACGCAGTCGCCACTCGCAGCTGAACGCGTGACATGGCTGATGCCGTGGAGGAACGCAGCGTTCCGTGTTAGTTAACTTCGTGGCTGGTGGCACCGTGTTGGACGGCGTGACTGTGGAAGGAAACTGAGCAAAGAGTCGCTGTTGTGCCGATTCAGTGACTCTCGGATTCCAGTCGTTCCCAAGCCACCTGTATATCCAGGAGCTACAGGCACAATTATTCACTTAATGTCTGTTTCAGTTGGCTCCTTTTTTTTTTTTTTTTACCTAATTAGATTCATTTTAAGAGGAAGTTAAACATTGCCTTTAAAGAAAAGCAAATATAATTTGCCATAAATAGAATGCGGTGTTGAGTTCTTTGATCCTATCTGTTACATAATGTGATTGGCTTTTAACCAACATGCTGTCTAGTGACAACTCGCAGCCTGACGCCTGCTTTGTTTGCTGAGGGGGCTGACCAACCATCCGGGGCGGGGGCAGGGCAGTGCTGGGGGGGGGGGGGTGGGGGGGGGGGGGGGCCAGCACACAGGTCATCCCAGGACAGGGGGATAATCAAGACATTCCAAGCAGGGAGCACTGGAGGTGGGAGAGGCCGGAGGCTCACTGTGGACAGGCCACAGCCATGCAGAGGGCAGGTGCCGCAGGAGAGCTGCAGCTGGCCCCAGGTGGTGCAGCCGGGAGCGGAGGCTGGGGCAGAACCAGGCTGCAGGGGCAGCAGCATGCCTTCCCTCCTGAGGGTGATCACTGAGCTCCCCAGACAGCAATGTGGGGCAGGGGTGAGGGGCACGGGGAGGCTGGCACAGTCATCAGGTAAGACGGGATTTGGCTGGAGTGTCGGACGTAGGAAAGAAGGGTGACATCCAGTCTTTCCTTCCCCAGGCCTCCCCGGAACCTGGAGCTCCTCAGCCAACAGCATCCTCCAAATTGACCCCAAGACAGGCGTGGCCGTGGCCCGGGATGTGGGATCCGCAACCGTTTACTACGAGGTCGCTGGGCACCTGAGGACCTACAAGGAGGTGGGGCTTTGGGACACACATGCTCCGTGGCCCGGGAGGCATGGCTGAGTCTCTCGGGGTGAAACTTTCAGCTCTCAATACGGGGTGATCCCCTTTCCTTTAGAAAGAAGCCCCAGCGCCCCGCGAGGCAGCTGGCATCTGGGAGCCTTGAGTCTGGGCTCTGCCACCTACCTCCTCTGGGACTGGGCCCCTTCCCCTTCTCTCCCCAGACCTCTGTCAGCCCCTGTGCAGAATGGCGTGATGATGGGAGGCGACCTCCTAGGGGCGATCCCGCTGCCGAGAGCCTGGAAGGGCCCAAGTGGCTGGGTGGGGGGTTCCTGGGGGGCGAGGCCGTGGCAGCCGCGTGGCGAGGTGGTGTCACCGGCAAAGTTGAACCTCCAACCGCAAATCACCTTTGGAGTCCTTCTGGAGGCGAACAAAACCGCTCTCTCCTCCATCTGTCTCCAGCAGAGTCTGGCTGCGTTCCTTCCGCGCTGGTCCCCTTTCCAGAGCCTCGCACGCTGTGTCCGTCCAGCGGGTCAGCCTCAGAGCGGGCGTACTTAGTGCTGCGGCTCTGCGGTGCGGGCACACAGGTTGCAGACAGAGGTGCTTTGGGACTAATAAAGCTGTGCTTCCCAGAAAGAGCTGTGGAGAGTGGCTGGGGCAGGCCTGGGGTGGGGCGCTGGCAGAGGAGAGGAGGCACCGGCCAAGATGTGGAGGGTCAGGAGCCGGGCCTGGGGGCTGGAACCAGGGTGTGGGGCAGGCAGAGGCAGGCTCTGGGATCAGAGAGGGACACTTGGATCCGTTCCATGGACTGGTTAAGCATGTGGGCTCTGGGGCCAGGCTGCCTGGGTTCAGACCCCAGCTGGGCCACTGAGAGGCTGTGTGACCTTGGGGGAGTTATTTAGCCTCTCTGTCTCACTTTTCTGGTCTGTGAAATGGAGAGCATGTTGTTTTGAGGATTGGGTCAGGCTGTGCAGCGTTCGGAGTGGGACCCAGGTGCCAGCTGCCACCATGACTGCCAGGTAGAGCGGCTGAAGCTCGTGCTGGGAGCCCTAGGGAGTCATCAGGGACTTTTCTTAAGCCAGGAGTGAGGTACAGCAGAGGTGTGGTTTGGAAAGGTTGCCCAGTGCCAGGTGGAGTGTGAGAGCCCGAGGGAGGGGAGCAGCTGCAGGGGCCAGCCAGGACCCAGGACGGCCCTCGGCGGGCACTGCTGGGTGGGCGGAAACTGAGGGTGCGTTTGGGAGATTCCGGAGGGAGGGTCATCAGAGCTTGGTGCACATTCGGAAGTGGGGCTGAGGGAGAAGGACGCCTGGGGATGACTCCGGGGTCCGGCTTGGGTGACGAGATGGATGCCGGGCCTTTGCTCTGAGAGGGGAGCACAGGGGGGCCGTGTGGGGGGAAGGTGCTGAGTGAGTTTGAGGCGGTGGTAGCTCCTCCAGGTGAGGCTGGCGGTGACGCAGCTGGGCAGGCGTGTCTGGAGCTCCAGGGCAGAGCTGGGATGGAGGTGGGGGTCTCCAGCACAGGGATGGTTCTTGCCCTGGGAGTGGGCGGGAACGTGCAGGGCACACCAGAGCAAGAGGGCAATGGGGTCAAGGCTGTGGGCGCTGTCTCCAAGGCGAGGAGGAGGGGAAAGTGGGAGAGGACTGCAGGGGGGCCGGTAAGGAGTGGGGGAGATGGGGACGGAGGGAAGTACTGGTGGGGCGTGCGGGACGCAGCCTGGCCTTTGGGGACACCAGGCCCGTGAGAGGTGGGGAGTGCTCAGTGCTGCCCAGAGGGGCGCTGAGGCCTTCCAGGTGGGGCAGCGGCCCCCGAGCTGGCCCGCAGGGCAGCGGGGTGGGCTCTGCAGAAGAGGGTAAAGGGCACCCCAGCTTGAGAAAGCTGGTCCTGCCTCAAGAGGGCGTGCGGCTGTGGGTGCAGGACAGTCCAAGGGGGAGAAATCTGAGAGACCGGATCCTGGGGGCCTTCACCACCCTGCCTGGGGGGGGGTCTGCATTTTGGTTGGGTTCGTTTATTTTGAATAAATGACAATAAAGTAGAATGGCTCCTTCTCTCTTTGCTGAGAGATTAATTAACCAAATTGATGAGCACAGGAGGGGTCATAACCATCACAGGAGCCCAAATTCACAACCCACCTCCACCCCATAAATGCGTCAGGCCTGCTATGCGGCCCCTGCTCTCCTGCCGGGCCAGGTGGCTTGTTTAGTGGAGAGCATTGGGCGGCAGTCTGACCAACCTGGGGTCGAACCCAGCTCTGCCGTGTTCCTGTGAGTCATGCAGGCTTTGAGCCTCAGGTCTGTCCCCTGTGGAATGGGCGTTTCCTGCATCCCAGGCCGCGGCGGGGTCACAATGCCCAGCGCAGGGCCTGCACACAGTTGGCGCTCAGTGGAGTTGCCTTGGCTTCCTCCCCAGATAGTGATCAGCGCCCCGCAGAGGATTGTGGCCCGTCACGTCCGCCCTGTCCAGACCAGTTTCCAGGAGGCAGCGTCCTCCAGAGTGGTGGTCACCGTGGGAGACCAGAGCTCCAACCTGAGAGGTCCAGGGCGAGGGGCGAGGGGGCTGGGTGGGGGTCCTGCGGGGTGTGGGGAGGAGCTTCTGTGCCCATCCAATGGATTTTGGTCGGGTTTTCGTGCTCAAACTCACGCCAACTCCAGAGAGCGCATTTGGCCCCAGCTGGCCCGCTCCTTCCAGCTTTCTAGAATTCCAAGTCCTCCACAAGCTGAGGCTGAGAAAGGAATCTTCCTAAGGAGCCCAGCACCCACAAACGGTCTGTTTCTGAGCTGGAAATGCAGCTTCCACCCCAGGGCCCCTGAGGAAAGCAAGCCCCAGTTTGCCACCATTAATCCCGGAAAGCAATGATGTCACAGACCTGGCCACTGGTTTTGATTTTCGTAATTACCTCTCCCAAGTCACGCATAGAACATTCGACCCCATCTCCTGCCCATGACAGCCCTGGACAGCAGCTGCCAGGAATAAATAAATCCGTACTGGCTGTCTTTTTGAAAAACCACTTCACTGGTAGCATTAAGCACCGCTGTTCTCGTTCTGATCGACGAGGCAGCTCTGTGCTAACCTCTCTTCCTGCCTCGGTGCAAGCGGACAGCGCTGCGCTGCTGCCCAACAGGCCTCAGTGCATTAGCGGGGAACTCTCACCCTCCTGGTGGCCAGAAATAAACTGCCCATGATTCCCTGCTGACGGGAACAGATGACACGCATTAGATGCGGGCTCCAGAGCAGATGCTGAGATTCTGACCTGAAATGGCCCGTGATTTGCAGAGACCAGCTCCTCTGTAGAATTTATCCTCAGCGTTTATAAACCATGGCATCACGAAGCTTCGGGCAGCCCTGGGGGCCCCACATGGAAGGAATTCGGGGTGCAGGTGCCATTTTGCGGCCCACTCGGCCTGTGTGGCCTGCTGTTGCTCCCTGTTTCCGGGCCCTGCAGGCAGGTGCAGAGGCCTCGCTGGGCCAGGGTGTGGCAGCCAGCAGGGCTGACCTCCACCCTTCCTCCCCCTCCCCATCTCTAGGTGAGTGCGGCCCCGCCCAGATGGAGGCCATCCAGACGCTGCTCCCGGAGTCCCTCATAAGCTGCCAGCTACAGTTCAAACCAGACGTCTTTGATCTCCCGGCACGTGATGTTTTCACCGCGGAGCCGGCGTTTGACGCTGCGCTGGGTAGGTTTGCAAGGGTTTGAAGGGGGAAATTGACCTGCACGGAGGGTTTACCCTCAGTGCGTGTGGCTCACGACAACCATCAGTCCAGAGGGCAGTGTGTCAGGAGCCCAGCCTGGGGATGGATCGTCACTCTGGCCTCTGGTTCAGTAGGAGGGGTTGGTGTCCCTGTGCTGGGTCACGCCGTTCTCACAGTCACCTGGCGTCCTGGTTCCAGGCTCAGGGAGCTCGAACTGCTCAATAGTGTCCGTCTGACTCGCTTACCCACTCTGGGCCAGGCACGGAAGATACGGCAGGTGCCCAGTCAGTCCCGCCCCACGCTGCCACAGAACGTCCTGCTGCATCTGGGGTCAGGGGCCCTGCCGAGAGTCAGCCGGGCCCACCTGCAGCCCAGCGCTGGGCCGTGGTGTCTGTCTGCCATCTATTCTCTCTCATCAGAGCCGGGCTGACTTGGCTCTGAGGTGAGGGAGTGAACCAGACGCCCTGCCCCGAGTGTCAGTCCAGTGGGGCCTAGCCAGTGGAGGATTCGGAGACAGTGAGGGAGAGCGCTGGTCACAGGAAGGGTGTCAGGGCAGGCTGGGGCACTGACGAAGGCCTTCCCAGGAGACCCCTGGAGGAGGCCACGCCTCCCCTGTGCTCTCAAGGATGAGTAGGAGTTCTCCAGTTAGGAAGGCAGGGAGAATGAGTAGCCTCAGGGCATGGGTGGGAGAGGGGACAAGGTGGCCCCCTTGTCTCCGCAGGCCGGTACCTCTGCTCCGTCACCATGCACAGGCTGACAGACAAGCAGCTGAGACACCTCAGCATGAAGAAGACGGCGCTGGTGGTCACCGCCTCCATCCTGGGCGGCCACTTCTCCGGAGAGCAGGTGGGGGCCGAGGTGCCCTTCAGCCCGGGGCTTTACGCCGACCAGGCTGAAATCCTCTTGAGCAACCACCACACCAGCTCCGAGGTCAAGGTCTTTGGAGCCGGGGAGATTCTAGAGAGCCTGGAGGTGAGTGGCCCATGCGCAAGCAGGAGCATTGGAAAGGACCCGAGGCAGCCAGGACCGGTGGCACATGCAAGTCCTGACCACCTCTCCTTAGTATTAAAACTAGAGATAAAATTTTTGAAAATGAAAATACCCTGACCCTGTCTTTTTTCTGCAGCACCATTGCCGTCCGTTAGCCCATGCAACTGTGTTAGTTGCTGGGGTTTCTGCTGCTCGTCCCCAACTCGAGGTTAGGTGGGTGAGGGTGGCACTTAGAACAGGGCTGCCCACCACACAGCCTGAGCTCAGTGGGCATCAGGATGTCCAGTGATGAATTCAGTGCGGGAATGCAGGCCGACGTGGGACGGGAAGGAAAGCTCCAGCCCCTGACCTATCGCTGACGCCCGCACAACTCGGGGCAAGGTCCCCTCTCTGGGCCTCAGTTTCCCCGTCTGCTGATGGTGGCAGAATGATGTCATAGGTCGTGGAGCCCCGCAGGCTGGGAGGAGGTCTGGGGTGATGTGGTGAGGCTCCCTGGCCTCTGCTCTTCCTCCTCTTGTCTCGCCGCAGCAGACGTGGCTGAAGCTTCTCACAGCGAGACAGGCGTGGAACCTTCATTGGTGATGGAGGGTCCGCCAGGCCGCAGGGTCGGGCTGCTGGTGATCGGCCGCTAACAGAGCTCCAGGCCGCTCCCTCGGGAAGTCAGTGCTGGGTGAAAGTTCACGTCAGTGTAGCGTTTTTTTAAAGAGCACTTGATTAGATTTCATGATTCCTCACAAACAGCCTGAGTGTGGGCAGTGTGCTCCCTCCCTGACTGGGCGCATTGCACGCTGTCTGTCAGAAGTGCCGAGGCAGCGCCACCTGCCCAGGGAGTGGGGCCTGGGCAGGGGTCCCCACCCCCGGCCTTCAGGCTCGGAAGGGAAGCGCAACATGTCAGGTAGAAATGGGGGTGCTCCCCTTCAGCCCTGACGTCTCTCCCAGGTGAAGTCGGGGTCTCCGGCCGTGCTGGCCTTCATGAAAGAGAAGTCTTTGGGGCTGCCCAGCTTCGTCACCTACACAGTCGGTGTCTCGGACCCCACGGCTGGCAGCCAGGGGCCTCTGTCCACGGCCCTGACCTTCTCCAGCCCCACAACTAACCAAGCCATCACCATCCCTGTCACCGTGGCCTTCGTGATGGATCGCCGAGGAGCTGGTCCTTGTGAGTCATGGGATGGGACACCAGCTGGGATGCCCCAGGGCAGGGAGGGCCCAGCCAGAGTGGTCCTGGCTGTCAGTGGAGAGCTGGGAGTCTGAGGACGGGAGGAGTCAGACATGCAGACAGCCGCACATAGTCAACATCGCTCAGCGGGCAGACGTGCACGCTCCGTGTCCCGTCCAGGCTCAGTGCAACAGCCAGAGGAGGCTGTTAAACGTGGCCACGTCTCGCCCTCCTCCCTCAGCACTCTGCCCTGAAAAGCCCCACATGATCTGCCCTCCCAGCCCTGTATGACTTGTCTCCCTGATGCACCCTGCTCCAGCCACGCTGGCCTCCTTCCTGGTTTTGGAACACGTGCAGCCCCAACTCGAGCCCTTGGCATTTGCTGTTCCCTCTGCCTGGAATGCTGTTCCCTTGGATGGCCCCTTGGCCAGCACCTCCCACCCCCCATCTAACCTTCCTCAAATATCACCTTCCCACGTAACACGAACACTCCATCCTCACTCCCACACGCTCCCACCCTTTTCTTCCTTCCCTAGCACTATTGCCAACTGTCGGCCTGTATAATAATTAATATAATTAGTTATCATGATTTCTGCTGGGCCTCCCCAGCCAGAAGCTAGGTAATTAAAGACAGTGCTTAGAACAGGGCCTGCCCAACATACAGTCGGTGCTCAGCAATGAACGAATCCATTTATTTTGTAGGCATGGATTAGCACCTGCTGTGTGCCAGACTCTGCTGGGCCAATGCCTGGGAAGCCCCCATTAAATAGAGAGGGCCCAGGAGCAGTGACGCAGTCAGAAGGGATGCATCTAAGGATGTGGCCGAGGAAGGGGGCGCGGAGGCAGTTTGACCTCTGCCAGAGGAGGGCGCAGCTCCAAGGAGCCCCTTTAGCCCCATCTGGAAGGACAAGTAGCCGGGCGAGGGTGATGCAGACAGACCCTGGGGTGGTGTGTGGGGTGAGGGCTGGGCATGAGGAGCCTTGAACGCCAGGCCAGGGGCTCAGGCTGTCTCCCAAGAACAGGGAAGGGACCTGGTCAGGTCCGATTGGGAGTGGACTGAGGGGTGGGACCAATGTCAGGGGCACTTGAGGAGGCCACCCTTCTTCCTGCCGAGCAGGGATGTGTCCCGACTCGAGACAGCCCAGTGGGGTGGCGGGAGGGGTCCTTGAGAAGGCCTGAGGGCCCGGCTGAGGCGGGGAGCTGGAGGAGGAGCGGCCCTGGGGCAGAAGATGCTGGGCTCTCGTTGTGCAAGGCCTTGGTCCAGGAGCAGCGGTGTGCTGTCCGGTGTCTGCCCCGACCTCCATTGTCGTGGTTCTCACTCTCGACTTGGCGTGTTCGACACGGCCTTCGGGCAGCGTGGCTGACTGGGCAGCCCCCACCTCCGACGCCCGCAGAAAGGCCTCGTCTGCCCTTGAACGGGTGGGGAAACCGGCCCCTGCCGAGCGGTGAGCCGCTCCACGAGGAGGGTCCTTCCTCCAAGGAGCAGGGTCTCACGTGGAACACGGGTCAGGTGGCCCAGGAAGGCAGGGGACGGAGCAGTGAGGTGACGGCCCCGCGGGACTGGACACTGCTCTGGGCCCCTGGAGGGCGGCCCCACCCTTTGGCCATGCGCCGGGCGGTTTTGGTAACACGTCTTCCCAACGGTTGCAGACGGAGCCAGCCTCTTCCAGCACCTCCTGGACTCCTACCAGGTCATGTTCTTCACGCTGTTTGCGCTGCTGGCTGGGACCGCTGTCATGATCATAGGTGAGGCAGGCTGTGTGGTGTCCCCTGGTTTGCTCCCCCACCCCGCACCCCTACTCTAACCAGCCACGTGTCTTGCAGCCTACCACACGGTCTGTGCGCCCCGCGAGCTCGCCACGCCTCCAGCCCTCTCCCCCGGAGCCAGCCCTCGGCACAGCCCCCACTGTGAGTAGCCCCCTGCAGACGCAGCCTGGCAGAGCTGGGGCTAAGAGGAGGGATCCTGGGGGAGAAGGGGGTGCTCAGGCCCTGGACCCCAGCTCTCAGAAGGCCTGGCCCTGGGTAAAAGTTGCAACTGGGGCGTGAGGCACA
The DNA here is from genome assembly GCF_021613505.1 of Equus quagga. NCBI lineage: Eukaryota > Metazoa > Chordata > Mammalia > Perissodactyla > Equidae > Equus > Equus quagga. The sequence goes on along the minus strand of NC_060267.1, from coordinate 101,126,748 downwards.
GAGGGCAGCTCTGGGAGCCAGCAAGGGGGACCTAGACAAGGAGAGCTTTCCCAAGCAGGACGGGGCAGGTGAAGGGGCTGGCGGCAGGAGCTCCGTCTGTAAGTATGCACGCTGGGACTGGGTTCCCACCTGTCAGGGCTGCTGCAGAGGGCTCTGAGCTGGGTTTGGACTGGCTGACTCTGAGATGAGGATTCTGGGCAGTCCTAAACAAGACCTATTCCTCTTCATAGTCCAATTATCTCTGGTGGCCCTGAGGCCTCTCTCTGTGAGCGGTGTCTCCTAAAACTGTGCAGTGCCCAACCTGCCCCGCCGTACATGGCAGCCCTTATATCTCCTGACTCCTATTCAAGGTTCTCTCCCCTACACAAGGAATCCTTGAGCTCGTGAGCGCGACCAGGCTTCAAGGGGTCTGTGAAATTTTTGGAAGAGGATGCAGTGTTGTACATAGATGCGTTTTTCTGGGTCATAAGATCCCACATGCATCCTGGGCCTCTAGAATCACAGCCTTCTACCAGGCTGCCTATCAGACCTGTGAAATGACACCCAGGGAAAGCATGGAACGTTCAACAGCTCACTTTCCTTGCAACTCTGATGGCTTGGCTGGCTGTCCTTGCGGTGGGCGCCCACCCTTTCTAACTGCGTCTGCCCACACACCCCTCGCTGCACTCGCTGGAGCCACACCAGGTCTGTCATTGTCTCCCGACCACTCCAGACCCTCTGCTCATGTTGGAATCGTTGTTCATGCAGCTTTCTCTGCCAGGAGGCTGTTCCCACCCAGCTGGATGGCCCTCCCTGAGTGCCCCTTGGGCGGCACACTTCCCTCCATCCCGCAACCTGCTGCTTGTCCCCGGCAGGCTGTGCGCTCCAGGAGGCCGGGGCTCAGGCTCCAGGCCTCTGCGTGTCCAGCCCACCCCCTTTCCCTAGTAGGGCTCATCAAGCCCCTGTGGACCCCCTCGGGCCCAGGGACACCGGGGGCATCGTTAGGGAGGCATCCGGGCCTGCAGTGGCCCTCCCCTGTGCTCGCCCCCACCCAGGCCCCGTGGCACATCGAGCCCCCCTTGCTCTGTGACTCACCTCCTCTCTCTTCTCGCCTAGATTTTTCTGCCTCGTCGCCGACGCCTTTCAACGCACTGCCTGCCCCTCGCAGAGCCAGTCCCCCGTCGGGGCTGTGGAGCCCCGCATATACCTCCCACTAGTCGGCCCAGGGGCTGCGCTGGAGCCGCCCACCCAACGCCTGCCCTGCTGTGTCTGCGCAGGTGGGATGGGCTCGGGCAGCCTGGGGCGGGTCCTGAGCCCTGAGCCCGGCCCCGGCAGCCCCGCAGACCGTAGTCCAGGCCGCGCTCGTCGCTGATTCATATGCCTACGACTTTGTTTGTTTTTTGTTTTTTTACTTCAGAGTCTTGCACAGGCTAAGACTCTGGCTCGTTCCCCTATGCCTGCTTGTCCGGCGTTTCTGGACAATGTGCGCTTATGCTGTTGCTTTCCGAGTCTCTCAAATCGGGACTTTGAGTGGACAGAGCTCTGGCAGGTGTCGTCTCTGGAGGACGTCACTGCAGCGGTCTCAGGGAAAGGACTTCTTAATCTCTTTTGTATTTTTGTGGGTTTGTTCCCTGTGGAAACTTTACTTTTCCCTACTCTGGCTCCCACTGGGAAGTGAGGGGAGCGAGCGGCCGTGAGCATCTGGGGTGACCTCTGGCCACTGCCGGGCTGCCTCAGCCCGGGAGCCACGGACACTGCAGGAGCCCAGCGCGGCTGCTTTTGGCGCCCTGTGGGCCACTGTGACCCGGCTTTCTTTGTTTCCTAAGCTGTGCAAACGTCTCCTAGACTCGGCCTCAGCCCTGTGGGGACGTCCCGTGGGATCCGGCTCGTTCTCTTTGTCCTGGCTCCTCCATCAGCACAGGGACGTGCGATCCTAGTTGGGAGACATCCCTGAGCTGGAGCAGGGGCCTCTCTTTCTGTTTGTGCGTGGGGAGGAGCCGCCATGCCCTGCCCGAGCACAGACACCCAGTGTTATCTCTTCTTCCTTTTGTACCACTGTCATACCGCAGCAGATCTGAGCCTCCGGCCCACCCGGGTGGAGATGGCCCCCCAGCGGCCAGCTCCCTGGGCCCAGGGCCCTCCAGGCAGCTCCCCCACGGGCTGCAGAGCCCGGCGGGGCCAGTGAGGAGGACTGGCCCTGCAGGAGGGGGCTGGGAAGGAGAAGGCAGAAGTCATGTCCCTCCTTCCCAGCTGCCCGTCCTCAGCATCGAGACCTCCAGAGGCAGCCCTGCCCTCGGCCTCGAGTGGCCACTCTCAGGAAGGTCTGGAGACGCCCCCAGAGCCAGCCACGCATGGACACTGCGTGGAGCCCGCTGGGACACTGAACCGGGTGTGAATCCAGTCTGCCCTTCACGGCTGGGCCATGCGATTTATTGTCCTAAAGCCCAGACGGGAAGAACTGTGCCTTGATATTACTTGAGCTCAAACTGACGACTTGGATGTCGATAGGCATTTCTACTTGGTTTATTTAATAAAGCTTTATATAATTTCTTAAGAGCAGCGTGATCACTGCCGGAGTGGCCTGTGTCCTACCCGGAAGTGGCCCAGGCCCTGGTGACTGCCACCGGCCACGTGGATTTGGGGAGCTGCTCTGTTCTGCTGCCCCTCGAGCCTTCCGCACCCACCTCCTGCCTCTCGCCGGCCTCCGAGGCCTCCCCCCACCACCAAGACCAGTAGGCGGCCAGGGCAGGTGGCCATGGTGTCTTCCAGTGCTGCCAGCCCAGGGCCCCATGGCGCCTTCCCTGGAGGAGGACATGGCAGCCCTGCCCACATGTCCACCCGTCACTGGGTGTCACTCGACCAGCATCCCTTCCTCCCTGTTGCTCTGGCTTCTCCCCCACCCTCCTGAAGCTGATGTCCCCAGGGTCACCAGCACTTCTGCTCAGTCCCTCCTCCCCTGACCCCGGCAACCTGGACTTCCTCCTTAGTGAACTCTCCCTGCCAGGTGGCCAGCCTCTTGCCTCCCCGGCGTCCCCCTCACCCCGTCGACCCCCAGTGCCCGGCCTTCTGCCTTCACCAAGCACCACAGACGTGGTCCTGAGGGCCCCGTGAGGCATATTCTCCTGGTGGCCTCGTCCAGGTGTGGGAATGGATGCTGAGAGAAATCAGGCAGCCATCAAGGTCCCGGGCTACCCAAAGGTGCCCCTGGCAGAGACCAGCTGTCCCCAGCGTCACCCTGCCTGCTTCCTGGGGATCTGGACCCTGACGCACAGCTGGGCAAAGAGTAGCCAGAATGCGCACTGCGTTTCCCTGCCCCTTTGCCGCTAGAAGCCAACACGCGACTATGATGTGAGCAGAGAATAGAGACAGTGTCCCTCCCAGCAGCTCAGGGACTGTCTCCTAAAGGCGGGTCCTCCTCACATCGTCCTTCCTCCGGCTGAGCCCACGGGGGTCAGGGCACCAGAGTCGCCGCTCCATCATGACCCTGGAGCCTGCACGCCAGCCCAGACGGCCTCGCTTCCTTGAGAGGGAGAGGGGTGCTCCCATGGCTTCAGGACCGGCAGGTCTACCGCCACAGTCGAATCTGCCTGCCAGCCCACCCTGCAGCCACACTGCGCCGCCAGCCACCTCCTGCCCGGAGCTCGCCTCCAGCCCCCAGGGACACACTTGCTCCCGCACGCTGAGGTCCCCTCCTCAGGTCCCTACGCCCACAGTCCTCAAGTTCCCACAATCTGTCCCTTCCTTGTCTCCTCCCCCAGCCCCCTTCTCGGCCCAGGGAACCTCCCCCGGGGATGAGGTCCTGGCCTCTAGCCTCCCCTCGTCTCAGCTACCTGGTCTCCTCGCAGCCCTGCTTACACTCAGCGCAGCCCGCCTACCCTGGACGGGCATGGCCCCTGTGGACACAATGGGGAACCGTAGTTTCCCAGTTAGGCTTTGCGTGCTCACCTGTGATCTTGTCCTCCGTGGAAACTGGCCCCCAGGCCTGCCCGTCCTCCACCCGACCTGGGCTTTGAGGTCAGACAGAGCAGGGTGGCCCCTGGATCTGTGCCCGCCTGGGTGCTCAGCTCAGCCTCCTCCGGCCCTGGGCTTCCGTGTTCTCCCTGTGCAGTGGGCACAGCGGTGCCTGCAGAGTCATCGTGAACCTAAGCAAGAGCGTCAGAGGGGTCAGCTCCTCGGTGGGGCAGGGGTGCTGGCAGGCGTCCTCCCCAGAGGTGGTGGCTGATCCCACTCGGGGCGGGGTCAGAGAGGGGGAGAGGAGGGCTCGGCTCCCTGCAGAAGGCTTCGGGGGCTGAGAGGAGGAGGGCCCTGGAGGTGGAGGCGATGGGGCCAGAGATGCTTGGGGCACAAGTGACAACTTTAGGACGCAGAGGCCCTGTCACGCTGGCCCACACTGAGAAGCGAAACGCAGAGGCTGGAAGTCTGTGGGTGCCGTCTCTGCCCTGGTCTTGGTCTCCCCGACCGAACGGGAGGACACTCCTCAGGAGACCCCTGAAGGACACAGCGGGCTCACACACAGCAGGTGCTGCATCCACAGCTGCTGGCACAGGGCCGACGAGCCCAGAGGGAGACAGGACGCCTGTTCACAGAAGGACAAGATGGAGAGACAGAAGGTGAGCAGGCGAGAGGGTGCTTCCCAGCCCCCTGGACCTCTGTTGTCATTCCTCATGCCGTGTTGCCATCGTCAGATCCCATGACCCCTCCCCAGCTGGGACCTCCTGTTTCTACTGTGTCCCCAGGACCTGGCACACAGGAAGACCTAGAGAGCATTCAACCGATGTCATATGTTCAGCACAGGGCCTGCCCAGCATACCATTAGACTCCATAAATGTTGGCATTGCCCTCAGTCGGGCCTCCTCAGTGACACAAGATGACTGCCAGGATCCAGGCATCACCTCACATTGAGACACAGCAGCATCCAGAAGAGGAGGAGCAGAGAGACAGCTCTCCCCGTCTCCTAAGGACTAAAGACTTCTCTCCCGGAAGGCTCCTCAGCAGACAGCTCCCACCGTATCCATCGCTGCAGCCGAGGGGTGGGGAGGCTCTCCTGGCCAGTCCTAGCCCATGGCTGGGAGGCAGTGGGATCATCACATCCATGCAGGGTGATCCTTCAGGGTTGACTGGATGTCAGGATATCACCCTCTCAACATCTTTCACATAAAAAGAGACGGTCTCGGCATCGGCCAGCTGGGTTCCCCTCTGACGCCGCTGGCTTCCCTTTACCCGGCTCGGGTGCCCCGGGGCCTGACGGAGCTCTGGGCTTTCTTCCCCCAGAGGCCACTGTCACCTTGAAACGCGTGTGCGCCGGCAGTGGCCGGGCCTTGCGAGGAGTGACATGAAGCGCGGCTCAGCTGTCCATCCCACACTGACCGGCAGCTCTCACTCTCTAGAGGGTGCTGAAAATGCTCTTAGCACCACTTAGCGCTAAAAATAGCATGTTGCAAATAGATTTTTTTCTCCAGAATTCCTAAGTTTGGCAAAAATTAACTCTCTGTCTACCTATCTCTCCCTGTTTCTGTGTGTGCATGTGTCTTGGGCATTCTGGAGGACGTTACAAGCTCCAGGTGTGACACTCCAGCCAGAGAGCCCAAACCCGGGGCAGCCAGGACGGGGCACAAAGGCCCAGTCCGTGGGCAACACATGCAGCTCAGCGAGCAGGCGTGCGGCACAGGCCACCTTCTGGGGCAGGTAGCAGGTCATCTGACCTGTCCAGGCTGCAGTGGTTCCCTCATCTACCCAGTGGCCGTCCTGACGTCTGTCCTGTCCCCCGCCAGCATGGCCCCCGGCAGGAAGAGGTCCACTAGTACCCTGCCCTCCCCCTCCCGGCCCGCACACCCTCTCCCACAGGACTTTGGGGTGCCTCCTGCTAAAGGCTGAGTGTCTCCCCCCCGTTGAGGGGGGGGGGCGGTCAGCGGCAGTCACGTGACTTGCTGTGGCCAATAGCACATGGGTGGAGGTGACTGCGTCAGTTCCGAGCCTGGGCTTAAGGAAGCCCCGCAAGTCTCCACTCACCCCTGTTGTGCTGCTGCCACTGACATGATAACAGGGCAGCCAGGAAGCTGCTGGTCCCAGGAGGAGGAAGGACCCTCACAGGGACCTGAAACAAGCGTGTCCATCCCAGATCAGCTGACCTGCAGACCCAGGACAGTGAGAATAAATAATGACTGTAAAAAACCACTGACTCTGGGGATGGCTTGTCAGTAGCCTTATTGCGGCAGGGGGTGACGACGCAAAGCACGACGCAGAGTGGCTTCTGGCCGGACCCCTCGAAGGCAAGTTTTCAGCCTCTTGTCAGAGTGACTGGCATAGCTGGCCCAGAGGGACCGGTCCCTTCAGTCTGTTCTCTCTGGGGCCTGCCTGGTGCTGCCCGCTCAGCCCGTCTTGCTGAGACAGGCTTTCCTGGGTGGCTGGGGCGGGCACTCGGGCAGGAGCGTCCAAGGACAGAGGGCACAGGATGGCTATGCGATGCAGGGCTTGCGCCTCCCTGAGCTCAGCTGGCCTCCTTCTTGGGGTGGGCACCGGCAGCCGCACGCTCCAGGCTGCTGTGAGGGCTGACGGACACGTGGCTCCGAGGGGCTCCCTGCTCCGTCGATGTGGGTCCTGTACCATCCTGAGACCATCCCCACCCGGCCTCACCCCCCATTGCGTTGCTCGTGCTGGGACCACATGGGGAAGGATGTTCTCAGGACGGTTTGTTGAACAAACACAAGAGTGAGTCCCCATGAAGGAACAAGTGATTGCAGATTTTCCTCCACCGTGAGGCTCTAGTTTTCTGGGTCACCCTGAGCTTCAGATCAGTGGGGAGAGGAGCGGGGCCGGGGGGGCAGGTGGAGGCTGAAACTCTTAAGTCTATTTCACCCCAAGGCCCCTGGGGCAGGGAAGTCTGTCCCAGGCCCCCCAAACCACTCCCCCAGCAGCCTTCAAGCCGCTTGGACTAGGGCCAGGCAAAAGCAGCTTGGCAGAGTGGCCGCCGGCTCCAGCAGTCAGCCACCGCTCCTTGCAGCCACCGTGGACTGTTGGGAGTGGCCTGGGTCGGGGGACAGTGGAAGCAGCTGACGGTGACTGCACTCCACCTCCCAGGCACATGTAAGCGCTTTCCGCCCTCCAGTTCTCTGCATCCTCACCTCCGCCCTGAGAAGCAGGTGCCACTATTTACAGACGGGGAAACTGAGGCATGCAAGGTGAAGCCACCCTTCTGGCGTCACACACTGGCAAGTGGCAGAACCAGGATTCGAATCCACGCAGATTGCCATCAGGGTTTGCTGTGCACACCTGTTCTTCCCCTGCCCACCTGCACGGGCAGCTGGGGATCCACCTGGAGCAGGAGGCTGTGCGGGCAGGGAATCAGGGCCCTCACCCACTCCCCTCAGAGCAGCTCAGCTTCGGGCTGTCTCATGGGCCACTTTGTTTTCCATAAGAAAAACAAGTTAATATAGGGGCCAGCCTGGTGGGGCAGCAGTTAAGTACATGCATTCCGCTTTGGCACCCTGGGGTTCACTGGTTCGGATCCTGGGTGTGGACGTGGCAGCGCTTGGCAAGCCATGCTGTGGTAGGCGTCCCACACATAAAGTAGAGGAAGATGGGCATGGATGTTAGTTCAGGGCCAGTCTTCCTCAGCAAAAAGAGGAGGATTGGCAGCAGATGTTAGCTCAGGGCTAATCTTCCTCAAAAAGAAAAAAAAAACAGTTAATATAGAAAAGTGCAGAGAATGCTGCAGCAGCCCCCTCTGCCTTCCACGCAGTGCAAGCAACTGTCAGTGTGGTGTGACGGCTCCCACCGTGGTGGCGGTGGGGTCTTAGAAAAACAAACTACAAATGTGACTTCAGTGTTGTTTAACCTCTGCCTTCTGTCCCTTCCCGGAGGCAGCTGCTTTCATCAATCTGCAGCATATCCTTCCAAAGCAACTTTCACTGTTAGTAAGTGTTAATAAATAACATATTACTGTTCTGTGTGTATGTTACGATTTTACGTAACTGTGGTCATACTTTGTCACATTCAGCATCTTGCTTTCTTCCTTAGGTGTCATGTACTATTCCATCATATAGCTTCATTTCACTTTAATTCTTCGTTCCCCTATTGCTGGACACCAAGGTTGTTTCTGATTTTTGCTATACTGAAGAGTGCTGCGGGGAACATTCCTGTGCAAGGCTCCCGGCCCGGCTGCAGGTGCTCTGGGGTGGATGTCAAGTAACGGAGTTGCTGGGGCAGGGGGTGCCCGTTATCCAGTTGGCTGGATGCTGCGACACTTATTTCCCAGCATCCACCGATCTCACATGCACCAGCTGGATATGAGAGATTCTGATCCTCTATCCTTGCGACACATAATATTGTCATTGTGTATATTTATTTTTGCTAGTTTGGTGGGTGAAAATGGCATTTTACAGGTTTAATTCCAGTTCTGCGATTACTAGTGAGGATGAACTTTTTTGTTTATTGGCCATTCATATTTTCCTCTGAATTGTCTGTCCTCCACTCAAACGTTTTCTTTTTCTTATTTCTTTGTCACTCCAAAAGAGAGAGACTATAAAATACCTATTCACAAGCCCAGTTTTCTATTCCACGTCCCTGTGAGCATCGCTGTGTGACAAAATCTCCAATCTCAGTGACGTAAGTCGGCTGACGTTAGCTCCTTCTCGTGAGTCTGGGAGTGGGCTGGTGGAGGTGGGCTCTGCCGGGAGCTCCTCCGCTCCATGTGTCGCCTCGTCCTCCCAGGACCAGCAGGCCAGGTAAGACAAGTCCTCCCGCAGTGACAACCTGAGGCAGGAGAGCGAGGGCAAACGCCTGGCAGCTGCCCGAGGGCCAGGCTGCGCCCGGCGTGCCGTCCTTCATGCTTCACTCTATTGGACAAAATGAGGCACGTGCGTGGACCTGGCCCCAGCACTGCGGACACGGCCTCTGCCTTTGCCAGGAGGAGCACAGGGTCACGAGGTGCCAGGTGTGCAGGGCTAGAGGGTGCCAGGCCCTTCCTGCCATGCTGGACTTTCTTCTTACTCATCTGTGACAGCTCTGAGTCGAGATACACTTCCGCATTTTATGTTCTGCTATTTTGTCTGAAGTAGTCTGCTTCCAAAATAAAATTTTGAAACCCATTGCTCCGGTTCAACTCTCTCACTGTTCAGATGGGAAAACTGAGGCCCAGAGCCAGGAAGGGGCCAGCCCGGGGTCGCATCCAGTAACACCCCACGTCCCAGCCCCTTCTGACATTCAGGGCCACACCCGGCCCTCTGGCGCAGCAGCTGAGAGTGTCTCCATGGAGGGACCAACAAATCGCCGTGAGCATTTCTCCACGATTAATTCTCAAGGAGCCAGTGTGGATGCACAGTTTTAACATCAAACAAAGTGAGCAATCTCAGTTACAGAGGGAGAAAAGGGAAGAAAACAAACCCGGAGACCGTGGGTTCGGCGATTGTCTATTACTCCGTTGGTTTATGGTGTATGTAATTAGCAAATAAAATTCTGTGGCGAATTTCATTAGCAGCCTCATCAGGTGACCACTTTCACTGGGGGAGGATTTACTGAAAGCAAATGAGGACCAGCTAGGAGAGCCAGGATGACGGGCCCGGAAAGACCAGCTCCCCGCGATGAGGCAGGACACCCTGGGCAGCACCCCCTCCGTGTCCTTCTCCGGGGACCACAGTGTGGCGGGGCAGCAGCGGTGAGCCTGGGGTCAGGGCCCAGGCACCAAGTAGAACTCCTGCTTCTGCCACTTCCCAGCCCCGCGACCCTGACCTTGGGTCCTTCTCGTCACCTCTATGAGCCTCAGTTTCCCTGTCTGCAAAATGGTGATTATAACACGACCTCCTCTCTAGGTTTGCTGTGTGGTCCTCTGAGCCCCTGTGTTGAGACCCCTGGCCAGATGATGTGAACTGCTCTTCCTCCTCCCCCTGGGTCGTCTCAAGCAGCCCTCCTCACACCCCTGGGGGCCGTGGCCCACCGAGCTCGACCTGCAAGTCTTGTTACAGCTGTCTCCTCCACCACCCGCCAGGCCGGCTGAAGTCCAGGCTCATAAACACGAGTGTGACAGGCCAGGCAGATGACGTGCCCCGGGAGAGGGGCGGGGGGGTGCAGACTGGCGACCTGGAGTGCATGGCTGCACACACCTGGCTCCAGCTGCCAGATGGGAACCAAGCCCAATGAGGCCAACTCTTCAGGTCTTCTAGAGACCAGAAGTCTCTAGACCAAAAATCCAGCTTTTGTGGGGTAAAACCTTCTACTTTATAAATAACGGTAATAAGATTCAAGTTAAAAAAATATTTTAAAAAACCGATGTGGGCCAAAGAAACTGGCCCTTAGGCCCCTGGTTTTCAATCTCTGAATTCCTTCACGAATGGTAAAGTTCTGGTGCGTGTGTCTCCACACCCCCTTTCTGTGGCCCTGGCAGACATCACTAATCGCTCCCAGTGCTCTCTCCTGCCCAGGCAGGACTCTGCCTCAGAATTCTTTACAATCCAGCATCCGGGCAGCCCTGCCAGTCAGCTGGTACTGGCCGAGGAGAGGCCCATCGTCACCCCGATCTACTGCAAGCCCCTCATGTTAGGGCTGGAGAAGGGCTAGGTTTAGCTTACCCACAATCAAAGATGTGAAGGGATCAGCTTTTCCCTAGCAACTTGCCCAGGATGGATGCAGATAGAGGAGGAGAAAGAGGGTGTGGCTAAAAGATGCTGTGTATGCCAGAAGAGCTCTTTTTTCCATTTCAAAATTATAGGTTTGAGGCTGAAGCATCTTAAAATGCAGAAGGAGCAGGCAACTGCTGCAGCCCCAGCTACCTGTTCCTGCTGCCCACGGGGTCCCAGAGGTGGCAGGCAGGGGATCGCATGGGGGCCAAGGATCTTGAAATGTGTGAGTGTAATCGCTTCATTCCATGTTCAGGAACCACGGAAGGCCATTCTCTGCCTGTGCTGAGGGGCGGAAGGGAACGGGAGCTCACAGTCTAAATCACAGGAAAATCATCACGGGCCATTTCTTGGGCACCGGAGTCAGAGGCTGATTCATGCCGGCTGCCAAGTCAGTAATTTTGCTCCCTGAGCCGGGAAAGTTGAGCTGCTGTTATCACCTCCAAGGGATGTTGGCATCCTTTATCAACGCCCTGCTTGCTCATGTGTTTATTCTCCAAACATTTATTAGCTCAAGTTGTGTGCTGGCGTCTTCCCAAGGAGCTGGCAGGGTGGGGGGCAGATCGGTGAGTCAGACGGCACTTCTCTAGGGAGGGGCAGCGAGGAAGACAGCCGGGGCTCACAGTTCCTGCATGGGATGGAAGGTGCTGGAGCCTCAGCGGAGGGACCATGCCAGGTTGGTGGGTCGGAGGAGGCCCCTGGTAGGAGGTGAGTCCGAACAGGGGCTGGAACAATGGGCGTCTCAGCAGAGGGGCCGGTTTGAGCCCAAGGTCAGAGCTTCTCACTTCATGTGGGGACAGTACTGAGCGTTGGGGAGGAACGGGTGGTGGCCTGGATTGGCATCCTTACCCATTTGGAAGAGAGTTACGGCATATTCAGCTGGGTATAAAAAGCGCCTGGCCCCCAAAGTAGGGGATGGCGGGGAGCCCTGATTTGGGGTGACGGGGGTCACTACCCTTTGAGCTGCAGGCTTCCTGCACGCCCCCATGTCGTCTTGTGACATTCCCCAGGGGGAAGCACTGCTGGGTGGAGATGTTCTGAACTCAGGGCAGCTGAAGAGCTGAAGTCAGTGAAGCCGATTCTTCCCAAGCCACGCAGACGCTTAGCTTTCTCACATTTGAGTTACAAAATGGGTAAGACCCATTCAATACAATTTCACACAATTTCAGATTCTGAGTTATTTAATTTGACAATTAAAACTTATTTTCTCAAGCTATGTCATAAAACATTCTAATTATGGTCAATCCAAGTTGCACTTCTTCCTGTAAAGTGTTTAATACGTTCTATTTCCTATTAATAAAAGTGCAAGTTTCCCCCGCTATCTGAAAGTTCACTTCACTCCACTTCGCTTTTACGAGAGACCCGCCCAGAGCCCAGCGTCTGTTTTGCGGTGCTTGCCCCAAGCAGCAGGAGGGCGCCCCAGGCCCCTCCCAGGAGCCGCACTCAGCATCTCATCGTCGGGCCCGGAGCTTTGAGCCGTGTCTCTGAGCACCTGGGGTCTCAGAACTCTCAAAACTTTCCCCACATAAATTAATGGCAATTGCTCCCTCGCTTGACGTCGTTTCGGCTCAAGAAAGGTTTTGTAGGAACGCTCTGCTTTCAGATAGCAGGGGACTGTGCACCTTTAAACATGGGATGCAAAATTCTAGATGTCAACTTAGAAAGGTTGGGAGGAGAGAGTCTTGCCAAAATTGTTTGAGGGAGCGGAAAAAAAGCTGTAAAAGCTCTCCTGTAGGCAGCGGGAGCCGTGGCTGGTGCCTGAGCAGGAGCGTGACGGTTTACAGAGGGGCTGGGGGGTGACTCTAGGGCTGTGTGCCTGTGAGGGGAATCCCCCGGCAGGAGCCGGCAGGGCACTGGTCAGCCCAGGGGGAGCGCACAGGAGTCTCTGGGAAAATGTGTGCCCTCACCTCACTTCTGCCCTTTTGTCCTTCGACCAGGCTCCCCTGGCTTCTGCTTTCAGTCCTGACTGTCTGGCCAGTGCCCCGCACCCCGGGCCTCAGTGTCCCCTCAGTTCTGATCAGATGCTCCCAGATCTGAGGGGCTGAGGGTCCTGGGAAGGAGCAGACCCCATGCCCGGACCCCAGCCTTCCCACTATAGCCAGGTCGTCAGGGGGGACACCTGCTGACCTCGAGGGGCTGCCCTGCCCTTGGCAGGGGAGAGAGGAGACCTCAGGGCCACAGCTAAGTTGGGCCCGGTGGGCCAGCGGGCCGGCTCCTCTCCAAACCCAGCCACGTTGAACCAACCACGCCCACTGTGAGGCTCTAAAGGACACAGCAGCAGTTGTGTGTCTCCTCTGGGAGAAGACTCGAGGCCAGCCTGCAGAGACCACTGTCACTAAGAAATGCTCACTTGAAGGAGGGGCCCCTAGTACCCGACCGTGAATTATGCTGAGTCCTCTCTCCACCCACCTGCCGCACCTCCTCGCCTCCTGCCACGGCCAGGTGCACTGTGCCCCGGGGATGCCCCCATCAGTCCCCGGCTCTGTGTGTCTGTCCTTCTATCTGTTTCTTCTCCCTTCTCTGCCTGGCTGTCTCCTCCATCAGGGGCAGGGGTCCCCCTCTTTTAAAATTTCCCTTCTTCCTCTCCTCCTCCTCCTCCTCCCTACAATACCCTGCAGGCTTGCCACTCAGACTCTGGTCTTCCCATCCGCAGCGTGGGCATCGCCTGGGAGCCTGTTAGAAATGCAGACTCTCTGGCCCCGCCCCAGAACTGCTGGATTGGAACCTGCATTTCACAAGACCCCCAGGTGATGGGTATGCACTTGCCTAATTACAGAGTAATCTGAGTTAATTGAAGCAGAAAATACAGACAAGAAGCGAAGGGACGTCACCTGCGGCCCCTCTGCTGACTGTCGACACCATTTTCAATTTGCTGTTCTTCCAAGATTTTTTTCTTCTGTATATATATGCACATCCAGAAATAGTTTTTTACAGAAATGTCAGCAAGCTGCAGAGATTTGTAACCTATGTTCTTCACGCATGTAACTATAGCATGGCATCTTGCCATGTCAATAAGTCTGGGTCTATATCCATTAGTCATTCATTAATTTATACAGCCATTCAACAAACATTGAATCCCAACTGTGCTCCAGGCACTGTGCTAGGCTCTGGGTTTACACTGGGGAACAAAACAGATCAATTCCTACCTTTGTGGAGCCTACAATCCAATTGGGGAGAAAGATAAACCAAGAATCGCACCAACACAGAGACCACTGCACATATGACAGGTTCCTGGGACGTCCTCATCGCTGGGGGACCTGACCGGAGCGAGAGGGCCCCCCAAGGAAGTGAGAATGGGCTGAGATTCGACGAGTGAGTTACCAAGTAATGAGAGGAGGGGAAGTGACTAGGGCACCGTGTGTGCAAAGGTGCTGAGCTGAGGGGGTGTGGCTATTGCGCCGGCAGGCAGAGAGCACGGGAGACGGTGTGAGATGAAACTGCAGAGCGAGGCAGAGGCCCCTGCCTGGCGCAGATGCAGCTAAGTCACTAAACCAGGACCCCAGGAACGGGCGCTCAGCTCGCTTCCGTGTTATAAACAACACTGAAATGAACACCCTCGTGCACACAGCTCCGTGCACTGGTCTGATTACTTCCCTAGCACAACTTCCTAGATATGGGCATGCGCTTTCCTCTGGATGAGTCTTGAGAGCTGTTGAGCCCAAATCCCAACCTGGATTCAATTTCTGGACCCCCTTCCCTGAACCAGCCACCCTGACTCTACGGCTGTCCATGCTCCACTCATACCCGTGGAGTCAACTCCAGTTGGCCAGGGACAGCCTGGAGTGGTGACCAAAGTCCTGCTGGGGAGAGAGAGGACAAAAGCTGCTAAGGTTCCCTGCTGATAGGAGAAACAGTCCTCGCCATCCTGAACTTGCCGCACCCTCTCAGCCCAGCCTGCACTGGGCGCTGGGCCCTGGGAGGCCTCCGACCCACCCCTGCCCTTCCAGAGCTCATGGTCCAGTATGGAGACAGCCTAGGCTTAGACCACGGCTAGAGTGGGAGCAGTCAGAGGAGGCCCCAGCCTAGTGTGGGGGAAAGGATGGTCAGGAGGACTGCCTGGAGGAGGGACACGCCCAGGAATCTTGATGGAACAGTAAAAGGCTTTTCTGGTGGACAAAGAGAAGCGTTCCCAAGAAGAGGGAACAGCACTTGCAAAGATGACCAGGGAGAGAACAAGGAGGCATGTGTGTGTGCTGGGTGGGCAATGGTGGCAGCAGGGAAGGACATGGCTGAAGTCAAGAGAATGTTGGGGTTGTGTGACTGAGGCAGGGCTTCTGCGGGTCTGTTGTAAACATTTAAGTGAGTGAAGTGAGGGGCTGGACAGGCCACTGTTTTCTCTGTGCAGGCTCTGGAGTCAGAAGGCCTGGGTTAAATCCTGACTGCACTTCTCATGAGCTGTGTGACCATGAACAAGTTGCCGAACCTCTCTGTGCCTAGTTTCCTTACCTGAGAAATGGAGGCAATAATAGTACCTCCATTGTTTGGGCTGATTTGAGATTAAATGAGTTAATTCAAGGAAAGTACTGGGAAGAGTTCCTGGCATATGCAGGGCCAGCTGGACACCAAGGAAAAGCCATCCACCTCTCTGATCCTGTTTCCTCGGCTGCATTGTGGGCAACATGATCCTCTCTTGCAAGGATGATGGAAATATTCAACAAAGATGCGTGTGCCTGGCTCTCTGCGGCTCTCTGCTGGGCACACCTGGCTGCTCCCACAAAGCTGAATGGTAGTGGGGAGGCGGGAAAAGGCATAAACAGGTAAGGTCATTTCAGAGAGAGCACTAAATGCCACGAGAAACACAGAACGAGGCCGCGGGAGAGATGAGGAGGCAGCAGGGGTCAGGGAAGACTTTCCTGCAGCAGCAACGTTTGAGTTGAGATCCCGGCATCAAGGAATCAGCAAAGATGGGGCTGGAGGCGTGTTCCAGGCTGAAGGAGCAGCATGTGTCAAGGCCCTGAGCGGCGGATGCCATCGGCGTGATCGTGGAACAGCAAGGAGGCAGTGCGGCTGGAGTAGGGTCGCCAGATTTAGCAAATAAAAATAGAGGGCACCCAGCTAACTTTCTGAAATTGGAATTTCAGATCAACAGCGAATGCTTTTTTAGTAAGTATGTCCCAAATGTTGCATGGGACGTATTTATACTAAAAAGTAATTTGTTGTTGATCTGAAATTCCAGTGTAACTGGGCACCCTGGATTTTATCTGGCAATCCTGGGCGGGAGCGGGGAGGAGGGGAAGAGCTGGAGGAGATGAGTCAGCAGAGAGCAGAGGCCTGGCAGGCCAGGGGAGGTGGCTGGATTTTATTCTAAGGGTCGTGGTTAAGCGGGGCCTCAGCCTCCAGCCTGGTCCAGGTGCTAACTGGGTGGGCGTTCTTTGCTTAATGGGGGAAGCGTCTGTCAGGGACCCCAGAACAAGCGATTCAAGTCACCCACGTTATGAAGAGCCCTCCAAAGGATGACTCATCCCAAGTAGCAGACAAGAGAGCTGGCGCTGCATCATGCTCTCGGGAGGCGAAACCATCCCTTATAGACACGGTGAGAGGGGGGAGGCGGGGAGGCGGGGTTCGGATCGGCAGGGAAGGCTCCTGGGGGTCCGGGAGAGGTCCCTGGGGGCACAGGCCTCCTGCTTCCAGGAGGGGCACCGCTCCGAGGTCTGGGTGCTAATTCTCCCCCTCTGCCACTGACTGGAGGAACCTCTGTGACCTCAGGCCGGCCTGGCTCTCTCTGAGCCTCAGTTTCCCTGTTTGCCCATGCAGGAGGGACCCTGTCCTGGAGGAGAGGGAGGGAAGAATCAAGTTGAGGACAGGACACGGAGAACTGCGGGCCAGAGGGAGGCCGGGACCCTCGGCAGAAGCTGCCCTGACGTGGGCTCCGCTGGCTGCTCAGACGCAGGACTCGGAAGGAACGGAGGAACGAACGAAGGAATTCGGGCTCTTTGGCAAACCCCTTCCTTTTTGAGCAGGGCTATTTTAAGACTTCCGCTAGGTCCTGTTTTGGCATATCCACACCGTGTCACATCAAACATATTAAATGGCACCCACGTGCCTCATTAAATAGAATTTGTGTACAACCATACAAGAGCTGAGTTGCGCCACACTTGACAGTTGACTAACGCTACGTCCTGTGGACATTTAATTAAACGTCCGTTCGTGTTGACGTCTCAGTGTGCTGTTTTCCTCCCTCCCCCCTCCCATCTCAGACAGGTTCTCGGGCCCCTGACGGGGGCTGCAGATGCTGTGCACCCGGGCTCTCAGGGAGGAGGCCTGGGCTCGGGCCCCGGGCTTTCCATCTGTAGGAGGGGGCCGTTGGTGGGGTGGCCTCTGCTGTGCTTGTCCCCCACAGGGAGGACTATTGAAGCTGCCCCTCCTTCAGTCGTTGTGGTGACAACGAGAGTCCCTCAGGAGGACGCTGTGCCGTGACTCGTGTGACCTCACTGAATCGCGAGGCCTCCAGCGCCCCTCAGCAGGCGGTACTCTTATCCCCATGTCACAGATGAAAAGGCAGAGACGGGGGTCAAGACCAGCCCTGTGGGGCCCAACACACCCGAGACCAAGTCCACAAGGGTGTCTGAGGGGTGTGGACAGAAACGCATTGAGCAACACGGAGCGACAGGGAAGAAGGACCTCCTTGTCTGCGTCTCTTTCAATTCGGCGACTCTGCGAAGGAGAAGGGCCCAGCGAGGTGCTGAGAGCTCTTGAACACTCCCCAGAACTTGCCAGTGTCGAAGGAGCAGGCTTCAAACGCTCAGGGCGCAGCGCCAGCAGTTTCTGACGAGAAATCCACATCTTTTCCATCCTATTTTATTTCATGCATTACCTTCTGATTATGGCAAGTGATACGAAGTTTCATTTCAGACCACATAGCTTTTGGTAAGGAAACTTAAAGATAATTTTGTGGAAAAAACGTTATTTAAAGAAAAAAATGAAATATACGTTTGGCGAGTACTTAGCAACAGCAAAATTCACGAAGGCAGCATGGATGCCCTTATTTGGGGTTGCATCAAAGTGACTGTCATTGACACGGTGTGTGACCTCAGACAAGTCGCTTCCCCTCTGATCCTCCCCCTTTGCAGTAAGGGAGTGTTGGCCCAGACAAGCTCTGGTGCCAATGCTCTAACTCTGAGGACTCCTTTTTCTGATCCTCTCCCCCTTCTTTGAAGGGAAGATCAACGTCTTCCATTTAGGCCCAGTGGACAGTGGACCACGGGCACTTGAAACAGGCCTGAGCCCTGACACCATGCTCTGAGCACATGGCTTCCAGGAGCTTGGTGCTGTGCGTGAGAGACCCCAGGAGTGGCTTCCATCCCACCTTAGTGTGTGCAGCTGCTCTCAGAGTTGCTGAAAGTGGCAACTTGGTAGCCAGTTACCTGCTTCTGGACGGTGGGACAGCTGAGGGATGAGCATCCTTCCTGACCTGCAGAAAGGAGGTGACTGCGCTCCCCAACCAGCCCCACCTGGAGTGACCACAGAGTGGGGAGCAAGGTGGCCAGCTCTGAGCACTGGAGGTCTGGAGCACCAGGACAGGTGAGGGGGGGACGGAGGTGGCAAGCAGGGACCCCAGCACGGAGGGAGCTCTTGGGGTGCTCCACTTCCTGTAAGCACTCGCAGCTGGGCGTCATGAGAATCCTGGCTGAGAGTCTCTGCCTTTTTAATACAGGAGTTGAAAACATTAATCTTTATTGTAGTCATTGATCTGTTTGGACTCATTTGGCCATCTTTTTTCATGTTTTCAGTTAATCCTGATTTCATTGCATTTCATTTTAAAATTGATCAAATTATCTTTGTTCCATTTTTTTCCCTCTACGGCTTTGAAAATTATGCCTTCTATCTCTATTTTTCTAGGGGCTACTTTTATATTTCTAACACACATTGTTTTCTAATAACGTTTATTGTTTAGCAGGGTCTCTGTGCCAGAGTGGTCTTCACAGATGCTGGTAAATCCCTGAGTCGGGGACCGGGGAGTGGAGAAGGACGTTACGTGCATCTACCACCTCCTTTCTATGTGTTTCCGCATGTGACCTCATTTATCCTCAGTGCAGCCTGGAAAGGAGACTCGTCTCCCCGTTTACAGATGAGGAAGGTGAAGCTCAAAGGGATGATGAGAGGTGCCCAGGGCTTAGCAGCAAATTGGTGGCCAAGTGGGGCTTCTGAGTCCTGGCTCCTTCCACCACTTTTTGTCTGTGTGTCTGAATGTACTGTCTGCCACTTGTCTGCGCTTTCTCAATAAAGGGTCAGGTAAGCTGGAGTGAGGACAGGAAAGGAATGCCAAAGGTAGGGGTGCGTGTGAGGGGGAGGAGAGAGCCCCCTTGTTGGCTGTTCCCTGCTTCCTGACGGGGAGGGTTCAGGGTGCCCGGAGGCCCGCAGAGCTCTGGGGAGGACACCCGTGCTGAGGCAGCTCTGAGCTCAGAGACTGCGTCTCCCGGGGAGGCCACAGGCTTCTCAAGTTATCGTTCCCCATCTCGTCCATTCATCCATCAGATGTTTCCTAAGCCCTTCGTGGTGGCAGGACGTGGGGGTAGAGGTGTGGGCATCGATCAGACATGGTCCCAGCCCTCAGGATGCCGGATGAAGTGAGAGAGTGATATGCACGGAGATTACGAGACCCCGAGAGTACTCGTTCCCTGTCGGTTTATTGGCATGGCGATATTTTGAAAAGGCCGCATGTGTGCCTGGAGAACAATACCCGAGCTTTACAAGAGGCTATAGGGTCAATCTCCCTCCCACCCCTCGGCTATTGTTACTGTGTAAAAGGGTAAAATATCCATGAGGAGGTATAAAAACCCGGAGGAACCCACCTCCACGTTATCTGGAGTGTATCCCCCGGAAGCACATAGTCTACACATGTTCAAGTGCACACTTCTGCGCATTCCCTCACGTTTTCACATTGTTGGGAACGTCCATGTCCACCATTCTGTGCCAACTTTCGACACCTCCTTTATCCTGAGGGTCACCTTTGTCAGTCCATGGAGAGCCACCCAACCTCATCTCTGGCCGTGGAGGTCCCATGGGCAGAGTTTCTAGGATTCCTCCGAGCATATGAGTGAGGTCACTGAGGAACACATTCCTAAGTTGGCATCGTCGGGCCAAAGGCATGTGCACTTGAGACCTGGAGGACAGTCGACTTTGAGTCGTCCTGTGGGGAGCTGTGCCAGCTGTCACCCAGCAGGGACTGAGAGCTGGTGCTTATTTCCCCACAGCCCCACCCACCTGGCAAAGACCGTCTTTTAAAAACAGCGAGAAGAAAAGCCAAAAGGAACCTGACGTGGGCTGGAGGAGTCAGGGAGGGCTCCTAGAGGGAGGTGCCACTTGGATTGGGTCTTGTAGGATGGGTAGGAGTTTGCTAGTCTGGAGAGTGTGGGGAAAGAATTTCCGGAAGAAAGAACAGCACATATGAAAGTGCAGAGCTGTGACAGCATGTGATCCACCCAAGGCAAGAAGACGCAGAGTGGGGGAGGGGAGAAGAGAGGAGGGAACGCGGATGCCCAGTAGTGAGGGGCCATGGCGGCTGTGCCTCACACCCCTTTCTTCTCTGCACCCTCTACGATGGGGTGTGAAAGCAGCCTTCACTTCAGCCCAAGGTTTTATGGAATAATCAATAAACCACTGGAAAAGGTACAAGATGGGGAGAAGCCACACACCCCGAGCCTGGAAGTCAAAGTCAGGATCGCCCCTGCCTCTAACTGGCTGAGTGGCCTCGGGCAAGCCACTCCCTTCTTTGGTCTCAACTTCCCCCCTGGTACAGTGCACCTGACCATCCACACCTGGCCTGTGGGAGGGCCCCGCGGGGTGAGGGGAGGATGGCTGGGGCCGTCGGGGGGCTCAGCAGGCCGTTATTGTCCTAGCATGCGGGGACTTCAGCTCTCAGCTCGCTCGTCTCATCTTCACCCACCTCTGGGGCTTTCTGCTCTCTGACAAGGCCCCTCCACGGCATCATGGCTCTGCGTCCCACAGGACTCAATTTACTGAGCAGTCACCGTGTGCTTCAACAAGGCTCCTAGCTCCTCGTGCTTCCCAGGAGCGGGAGGGTGGGGTAGGAGCTCCGTGGCACAGTGTCCTCCTGGGTGTGTAAACGTGGCCACGTAAGCACTGACATCAGCAGCAGCAGCAATGACAATCAAGGGCATCTGTTGGTGCATGAAAGGTGGAGGGACAATGACAGCTGGGGTGACAGGTTCCTGCTGAGGGGGTGAGCTCTACACTGCCTCCAAGGGGCCCTGGCACCTGGGGTGTTCTAAGGGTGAGCCCCATCCCTCATCCCTCCATCCTCCTTATCCCAGCCCAGCTAGGAGGTGGGGAGCTGTCGGAGGTGATGGATGAGACCCTGAAATACAAGCGATTGCTCACTGAGCCCTTCTCGTGAGCCTGGGACCACATAAACCATGATGACAAAAATGGCCCCAGTGCTGCCCTTACTGTCCCCACACCCTGTGTGATGCGGCTTGGTGGCACCTCCCATGCAGAGGTGGAGCCTATTACCCCCCTTTGAACCTGGCTGGCCTCATGACTTGCTTTGTCCAACAGAACGTGGCGGAAGTGACAACGCTGGGCCAGTTCTGCACCTGGGCCTCAGAGAGCCTTGCGGCCCCCACTTCCACAACGAGAATGGATGGTCGGATGACCAAGCGCCAGGATTGTTCTGGAGCCCCAGCAGCAGGCTCCTGGGAAACCGGGTTGGGAAATGCAGATGCTCCCAGGCAGGGGGGTGACGTGAGGCACAGAGGTGACAGCGCTGGCTGGGGCAGATGGGAGAATGCGTGCTCACCTGGAAGAGGCAGTCCCATCTTCCAGAGACAACTGCTGCCAGGAGGGGCCTGTCCAAGGGGATCCCCAGATTAGACTCCATCTTCTGCCCCTAAAATGCTGGCACCTGGTCCGCATTGCTTTCAGGCACTGCCCGTCTTGGGTTGGAAGGGCCGCTGGCCCATCTGCACACTTGGTCCTGGCGTCCAGCTCTGTCGTGAGGACTGAGAGCTGCGTCTCTGCCACACCCATGATAATGATTCACACAGAGGTCCTTCCACAAGAACATGGGGATCTGTGGGTTCTCCGGGCCAGGTCCTCGGCTGGAGGCTGAGGAGAGGACCGCAGAGGCCAGGGGCAGGCAAGGCTCTCCCAGGCCGTCACGTCGAGGCCCCGACCTGGCACAGGGCTCGCGGGGGCTTCCTGCTATCCTGGAAAAGCTGCTCACCCACCTCCTCAGTCCCCCAGCCCATTGCCCCATCCGATGAGCCCTGATGGGGACACTGGAAGAGGGGTGGTCAGTCTTCCTGATTGAAGCTATTCTAATACATATTGTGGCCTCTTCTTTTTCTTAACAGTATCTTCTGAAGAGCAAGTTTTTTACTTGATGAAGTCCAATTTATTGATTTTTTTCTTTTACAGTCATGCTTTTGGTGTCATTCTTAAGAAATTTTTGCCAAACTCAGGGCCATTAAGATTTTTTCCTGGAAGTTTTCTATATTTAGCTCACATTTAGGTCTACAATCTATTCCAAGTTGATTTCTGCAGATGCTGTGAATTGACATTCTTCCTTTTGCAGGTGGAGATCCGATTGTTCCAGCAACGTTTGTTGAAAGACTATCCTTTTCCCCGTTAGGCTGCCTGGGTGTCTTTGTTAAGATCAATTGGCTGTACACGTGTGTGTCCATTTCTGGACTCTCTCCTATTCTGTCGTTTATCTTTACCCAAGGACCACTTGTTTTGATTACTCTTGCTTTAAAATAAGTCATGAAATCAGGTGGTGCGAGTCCTCTGCCCGCGTTCCTCTTTTTGGTAGTCTGAGCGGGACAGTTTTTGTTGGATGGGAATTCCCCGAATGTATCCCAGCCACCTGCCCCTTGAATGCCAGAGTGTCCCCAGTCACTGTGATGATCAAAAGGCCCCTCACCGTGTTTCCAAATGTCCCAACTGGGTGCGGTACCACCTCCCCACAAAAGAGAATCACTTCTTCAATGGAACAAGAAGGAAATTAGCATCAGCAGCACTAGATGATAGAGGAAAATGAGGCAAACCCTTCCATGTTCTGAGGATACGGATTTTTAACCTTGAATTCTATACCCAGCTAAACTGTCAATCAAGTGTGAGGGCAAAATAAACACTTTCAGACACACGAGGACTCAAAGACCTCCCCGGAGGCGGTCTCTGGGAGAACTGCTGGAGGACGCACACGGCAAAATGAAAAAGGAATCCAAGAAATAGAATACGTGGAATCCAAGAAATTGTGGACCCAATCCAGAAATGTGATGCCAAGAAATCTCTGATGAGAGCTGTGCAGCAGGCCGAGGAAGCAGCCAGCCCAAATTACAAAGTGAGTCAGAGAGCTCCCTGAGGAAGACTTTTAAGGAAAAAAAAAAAAGACTGTTCTACAACAAATGGTACTATTAAAAAGCTAGATGACCTTACTGAGAAGCTGAATGTGGATAACAATAGTAAAAATTAATAAATGATTATAATATCCTTTTCCTTCCCCTCTCTCTGCCTCCAAATTTTTGTTACCTTTATTTTCTTTTGAGTGCACAGTTACATCTTTTTCTCTGTAGTTCAGTTCAAACTACTTGTATTTATATAATTATTATAATATTAGAAAAGCCGATTACTGGTTTTTCAGGGCTTAGAATCTTTCTATATACAAAGCAAGGAGACGTTAACTAGAGTTACGGGGCAGCATGTAAATCCTAACGGGGACAAGCAGTGGTATGAGGACAGTCAGGAGAAGAGGGGAAAGGCGCTCGCATGCAGGAGGTCTGCTGGGGAGCACTCTTGGGACCAGCATCTGTTTGGAGAGGAGCAGGATGCGGCAGAGGGAGGGGTCGGCCTGTGGTGCCACCCCCACAGAGGCCTCAGCAGATCCCATCGGGAGCTCTGGAGCTGGGCTGGCCCTGGAGAGTTGCCCAAGTCCAGGCAGGGGCCGGGCTTCGGTACTGCCACACGGACCAGCCACTGCGGGACGACTGCCCTGGGAGGGGGCATAACCTCAGGTGAGGCAGAGTCCATCAGCACGGGCAGTTTCCCGAGAGGGAAGTGCCTGCAAGCCACTGGATGCCAACGTGCCTGGCCAGTGGGGGTTAGAGCTTCGTCCTGAGGTGGGGGTCTGGGCGGCCACCACAGTGTCCCCTGCAGAGTTCCGATTCTTTTGTTGTACACTGTGGGAACTTAGACGAGGGGCAGTGTCTGAATTGGATGGCCTAAATTTGTTTTCACAGCTTTGTCTTGTCAGTGATGTTAAAGCACCCCGATTTACCCCTCCCTGTCCGAATCTGCCACTCTGCCCATGGGTGTTCTCATGTCACGGGCTCTGTGGGGAGACCATCAGAGACTTCTGGGTGGCCGTGAGTGCAGAACTCAGTCCCTCATCCAGAAGAGAGGCCCGTTACCACGTCTGGGTCCAGAGGTAGGGATCAAGGCCAGGGAGACTCGAGTATACGGCAACAGAGACTGTCCAAAGGCAAGTCGTGCTGGACCATCTTCCAAAGTCAGGCCTGTGTGGCCGAGGTGTGTGGCCATTTCAGTGCCCTTCATCCACGTCCCCCCAGCCCTGGCCCCCAATGAAGGGACGCTGGGCGGGGAGCACTCTCACTTGGAGCAGGGCAGGGCTGTGAGAGGAGACTTCTGTGGCGGGAATCTTTGCTCCCAGCTCTCAACCTCTTTGATCCAAAGGCAAGACTCTTCTTCTGCTGATGCATTATTATTACTGCTAAGTTTAAGCTGCATCCCACACAGGCCAGGCACCTGTGACATGGCGTGGTCAGACCCTGCCTTCGTCCACACTCATCGCACCTCCTCCCAGCTCCACGGTCACTCATGTCGGCTGTGGCGGGAATATTTATTTCACGGAAATTGGCAAATGCTACAGATAGTGCTTTCTTCTATTTGCTCGGTGCTCACTAGCACACCAGGGCACTCCTCCAGGATAGGCCTCGTGACTGGGGGGCCCAGTCAAAGTGAAAATGTGGGGCTCCCTGTCCAGAAGTTAAGGTTATCAGGATGGCAACAGCAGAGCATTAACCCAAGAGCGGGTTTGTCTGAGGCTACTTGCACGCCCACCCATCCCACTTGCTCAGTGTCTGTCTCCATGGGATAGGCAAATGGGGACCCCAGCCGCTCCTTCTCCCCACCCAGTCAGCTCCTCTCCCTGCCATCCTCACTGACATGTGCCTTCACTCCCAAATAGCGGCTGTGACCTCAGTGACTCCAGGGTCAGACCTCCCCAAAAAGTTGAGAGAAGCCTAGACCACATCTCTTTTGGGGAGGTTTCTGATGTATTTATAAAATGAGGAAATATTAGAAAAGACTTGCAAAGATGTTGGTATATTTTAAATGTATAAACTGAAGTGATCAATACTTATGCACACACACACACAAATAGGATGTAAGATAATTATGCTCTTCACAAGATAATTACGGAATTTATAAAAAAATTATAAATTTCTAGAGCATTATTACTGGCCTGGTAGTGACTGATAAGTTTAAAGTTAAGTGTTAGGAATTTTCATTGGGCGTGGTGTCTGTATAACCTCATCCTGCCGGAAGAGTCCTTGGTGAATTAAGGACCTTGAGAAACAGCCCCACTGCCGCTCCCTCCCTCCCCATAGGCCCTGCCCAGAGGACAGCCGAGGAGGGCTAAGGCCCTGGGGGGTCTGGGGTCTAACCATGCAGGGCTCATCCTCACCTAGAGGTGGAGAGGATAACCAAACACGGGTATGGGACACCAACTCTCAGCGAAGCCAGAGTAATGCCAGCCTTGACAAAGAAAAGTTGCATCACCGAAATGTACCTTACAAAGTTTTAGAGACTTATGAGATGTGGCTAAAGCTTTACCTAGAGGTAAATTGATAGCCTTAAAATGCATTTGCTAGAAAACAAGAAACAATGGAAATAATCTAACTCTTCAAGACAATAGAAAAATAAGTTTAGTTCCAAAGAAATTTGGAGTATGGAAATTATGAAGAGTTTTCAAAAGTCAAGAAATAGAAAACATTATTGCTGAGGAAACTGAAGCTCAGAGGCAAAACAAAATGCTGACGGTCTCCACACCAGGGTCGAGGTGGGTGTCTGTCCCGCAGGCCACCCAGCTCCCAGGACCCGGGGTGTGACGCCGGGCCTTGGCAGCAGCGGGCCCACGCCGACACGTGGAGGCTTCGGGGCCACCATCTGCTAGAACGCAGGGCCGGGCTAGAAAGCTTGTCCTGTGAGCGCGACTACAAAACACACCCTGCGTTTTAATAGATTTGCATCTGCGTTTTAATAGATTTGCATCAGTTAAAACTGTCCAAGTTTTATGAGTTTATTAGCTATTTTTCTATGCGAACTCCAGGTCGTGGGCTGATAGCATTATGAAGACACGTTTTGCCGGATTTCCCTTTATTAATTTTATACATCAGAGCGGCTGGGGGCGGCGGTGACAAGGCGACAGAGCCGGGTCAGGGGCGCG
>NC_060267.1:101063888-101100332 GCF_021613505.1 Equus quagga | reverse complement strand
ACCCGGATCGTCGCGGCGCAGCAGGAGCTACTGGCGCGCCGGCGGCGGCGCATCGAGGAGCTGGAGCGCCAAGTGGCGCGGCTGAGCCGCGAGAACGCCGGCCTGCTGGAGCGGCACCGGCGACACCTGGCCGCGTGCGCCCGCCGCCCCGACCCCGGGCCCGGCGCCGGCGCGCAGCCGCTCGGCGCCATCCCGGAGCTCGGCGCCCGCCGCGACAAGTAAGCGGGGCCGGGGGCGGAGGGCTGTCGGGGGCGCGCGAACTTCTTGGGGGTCCCCGCTCCGCTCGGGGCTCGGCGGGGATCCGGGCGGAGGCAGGGAGGGTGCCCAGCCGGGGAACGCCCCCGCCCGCCGCGAGACCCCTGGGCGTACCGGGGGACCCCTGGCGGGGTCGCAGCCCCGACCTGGGTCTCGATCTCGGTCGGCACTGCGCTCCCCAGGAAAGGGGCTCCAGGGCGCTGCCGCGCGCTCGCACCAGCCCGGTTCTCCGCGGGCGGACGGCTCGGGAGTCGAGCTCCAGCGACCCCGGGAACTGGGATGCGGGCTCAGCCTCGCCACGGGGGCTGTGCGGGGCACGGACCTGGGGCTCTGGGTAGCGAGGCCAGAACTCCTGACCCGGGGACGCGGTGGGGAGAGGGCGCAGCAGGCGCAGCTTCTGCCCTCGAGCGGGCCTGGGTCACTTGCGGGTCGCAGTCCCTCCGGAAGGGACGCTGTGCTGCCTCCAGCCTGGGACGCGCCGAGCCCTCTCCCTCTGGACGCCTCCGTGTCTTCCTTGGCGGCTCGAGGTTAATACCCCGCCCGCCTCACCCCGGGATTACCCCGGGCTATTTCGGACCAAGGATTAAACCGGGGTGGTGTGCAGGGGACAGATGGGGCGGGACTCCCCCGGCGCGCTGGCCCCCGGCGAGCTCGCAGCCCGCGGGCCGGCTGCCTATTCACCTTCCGAAGTCGGGTGCGCGACCCCTCTCCGCAGAAGTGCAGACGCCCGTGTGGGGCGAGGCAGGGCGTCCTGGGGGCTTCTTGATGATGTTGGGGTGGGGTCCTGCGTGCTCCGCGCCCTGTCTACCCTCTCTGGCCCTCTGTCTTCGGGACTGCCTGGTCACACTCCGTGGTTTGGACTGGAGTGGAGGAGAGGAATCCTGTATGCGTGTGTTGGGGGCGGGGGGAGTGGCAGTGGTCCGCAGCTTTGGGAAAGGTTTCGTGGGAGGCTGGGGGTCGGCAGAAACGATGGGGGAAGCACTTAACCCTGACTCCAAAATCCTGCCATGGGGACGGGCTCCTGATTCGCAGGAGTCCAGGTGCAGTCACCTGAGACCCGGGTCTCCCCCACTCCAGGTGGGGCTGTTCCAGGCTGTGGCCATGGACTGAGGGCCGCTGCCTGCCACCCTGAGTCCTGCACCGGTTCTGGGCAGTGCTCCTGGGCTCTAGCCGGCTCTGGAGGACGAGAGTTGTGAGGCTGCGGTCAGGGCTGGGTGAGCCTCCTGGCAAACTCCCGCTTTCTCTTTATCCGGGGAGGGAGGAGTGAGGCTGGGGATAGCTCCTAGCTGGTGTCAGGCAGAGAAAGCAGAGACCCTGCGGCCTCCTGTGTGCCCGCCCCTGGCTCTCTGGTGTCTCTGAGACCCCTCATCGCTCCTCCCTCCCCGAGCCCTTGTGAGTCCCCGGTGCTGCTTGCCGGGGCCTGAGCTGTACGCCCCAGGCGAGGACTGAAGGAAGAGCCAGCGGCTGCCGGGGTGAAGTGCTCAGCAGCTAAGGGAGGCGGCTCACCGGGGAAGGGACGCGCCTGCTTTCACAGAAACAATGACACACGCTGTTGACAAATGCCTCACAGCACTGTCCTGGGGGGTGGACTCCTTTTTTTCCCTTCAAAGTCACCTCTGGTGACCAAGTCTGGGAACAGGAAGGTTCTGAAGGGCAGCGAGTCCTGCCCGCTGTGGGGAATCCCCAGTGTCCTCTGGGCTGTGGCCTCGGAGGCGGGGAGCTGGCAATGCCGATGCGGGCTTGTTTCGCGAGTCCCTGGCTCCGTGTCAGCCTGGCTTCCCTTAGCTGAGGCACAGCCAGAGCTCCGATAGCATCCCCTTGAAGAGAGACAATGGCAGCACAGTCCCTGACCCGGGTTCCAGGTCAGGGAGCTTCTCAACCTGAAGGTGCACCAAGTGCCTGGGCATCGAGCTGGAATGCAGGTTCTGACCCGTAGGTCTGGGGTGGGCTGGAGAGCCCGCATTTCTAGCAAGCTCTGGCAGGTGCGATGCTGCTGGCCCCTGGACCAGACCCTGAAGGGTGAGGCTGTGAGGCAGCAGCATAGTAACAGAACTGTGGGCTCCCTCCAGACGGAGCACATGGGGTCCATTTTCCTGCATCGCTTCATCTCCCAGCCTTTTGGGAGGATGCTGGAGCCCCCCTCCCTTCCCAGGAGGCTCGTGGGGGCCGGGGCGTCCTCCTCCTCCTCACATACTTGGGTTCTGTGTTCTGGGGTAGAGGGAAAGAGCTGAGGGCTGCTTTTCCGCACCTGGATTTGAGGTGCCCACTGCCCATCCATGGTGCAAGGTGCCATGGAGCTCCATGCCTAAGGAGCCTGGGATAGCCAACCCCTTTGGGGGCAGCCAACTTTTGTTAAGTGCCTACTGTATGCAGAGCCGTTAGTGATGTGTTTGGAGACACAAAGGAAGAGCGGAGAGGAAGCAGATAAACAGCTGTGTAGAGAAAGGGACATGAACAGACGAGCTTGGATCCGATGGCCGGCTCTGCACTTGCCAGCCAGTGACGGTGGGACGAGTCTCGCCACCTTTCTTAGCCTCAGGTCTTTTTACTGCACACAGCACGGGGATGATCACAGCTGCTGCCTGTACTTTTCCTGAGGACTAAGTGACGGTAGTGGGTGTGGAGTAAACTGGGACAGTAGGTGCTTCATGCATTTCGGATCCTTCCTTGTCCATCAGTTTCTCATTTCTTCCGGGCCAGCTGAGCAGAGGCAGGAGGTGAGCGAACTTCCTGAGGATGTGGGTGAGACCTCCGGGCGCATGGTGCAGGGGGTGTGGAGTGGGGAACAGCCGTCCAGGAGTCGGGTGGGGTTCGGGTCGGCCACCGTGATTGAGACAGGAACATCTGTGCAGGAGCTTCCCAAGGCGGCAGGCAGTGTCCTGCGGGGGGACTCAGCTCCATGTGCCCCCAGTGCTGGTGTGCCCACCACTGGGCACTGCCAGTGCCCTCTCGCAGGTCCCCCTGTGTGCAGACAGGGGCCCCTGTAGGCGAGGGTCTGCTCTGGGTGTCAGGCTAAGCCAGGCCTGGCTGACTTTTTCCTAAGCGGCCTCCAGCTGCTGTAGCTTGAGTTAGGATCCTCTGACCCCCACCGCTCCCGTGTGAACAGGCCGCCTGTGCATATCCGGAAGGTGCAGTGTCCTGCTGGGGGTGGACAGACGCAGACGAGCAGGCTTGCCCTGGGACAGCGGTGATCTTGGAGCCACGCAGTCCTTGCGCGGGACTGCTGGGCACGTGGGCACTTTCCAGCCCAGACACCGTCAAAGCCTTTCTCAGAAAGTCCTCTCTTGTCCCTCAGCCGCTGCTGACGGATGTCCTAGGAGTTTCTCAGCTTTGGGGACAGCTGGCTGATAACAAGAAGGAAATAGGATGCCTTGGGTCTGGTTGGGTTACTTAATTACCTTTTCTTCTGATGTCGGAATTCGTATCCAGGGTTTAGCTGGCCACCTTCTAATGATGTTTCTAGATCCGTCCCTCCCACTAGAGGTCAGAGCACACAATAGACGCTCAGTAGATGTGTGTGGAGGAGATGAAAGCACGGCCCATTGGTTAAAACCACTGTGTTTCCTTTAGGGAGTCAGCCTGGACTGGAGCAGACGCAGCTGGTTTTGCGGAACACACAGAACCAGGCCCCGGGAGGCGGGGGAGTGTGCTCTGGCTGTGCCCTCGGAGGCCTCCTGTGTGCCCAGCGCCGCTCCAGGTCTTTGCAGCTATCAGCTCATTTCATGGTCACGTCACTCCCACGAGGCAGGAACAGTTGCTGCTCCCATTTCACAGATGTGGAGACTGAGCTCAGAGAGCTCGTACGACCTGCTCCAGCTCTCCTGCGTGGCTAGCGGTGGAGCCAGGACTGGGACTCAGGTGGTCTGGCTCCATGCCCTCTGCTCTCACCCACCCACCACCTGCCCTTCCGGGATCCTCTAGGCTGGAGGAAGCCCAGCATGCGTGGCTTTTGTCCTGCTACGTGGGGTCTTGTCACCGAGGCTTGGCCCTTGGCGTCTCCTGAGGGGGCAGTGCAGAGGGGGCAAGACTTGAAGCAGAGAATTCCTTCTAGCCTCTGTTCCTCCAGAGTTTCCTGGCAGAAGTAAACATCGGCCTGAAGAGGTTGGAGACGGGGCCCTGAGGAGCAGCCTCGCTTCCTCGTCCCCTCCAGCCCTCAAGAGCTGTCACACACTCAGGACGTTTTTCTGAAGCTCTGAGTTGGTGACTCACTCTGGGGGAGGTTTCCAGTGGTGCTCAGTCTCTGTTGACTTACCAACACGTGCTCCTCCTGGGTCCATGGTGACATTAACCGTGACGATGGTGCACCGGCTTGCAGGCAGCCTCAAGGGTGGCCAGTGAAGGGGGGTGGCGAGAATGGATGACGCGAGAAGCTATACTTGGGAGGGTCCTGGCAGGGAGCCTCTGAAGGCGTATTATTCTTCAGAGTAGCTGGGAGGTGCCAAACCTGTGCAGGGTCTGAAGAGCTGAGCGTGCGCGTGTCCCTATCGCCCTTACCCGCTCTTGGCAGAGGGGGGGCCGTGCAGGCCGAGAGAGGCCGAGGGAGCTTTCTGTCTGTGAGGTTGGCAGTGGGAGATGCTGTTGATGCTTTCATGAAATAATGTTCTTATTCTCCCAGCGAGATAAAGCCGGGGAGGACGTCCCTGAGCCGGGAGCGAGCTGCCCTCGGACCTGTCCTGTTGGACAGAATGGATTCAGCTCTGAGGGAGCGGGGCGAGTGATGCTTCTTTTCCCGGTAGATGGTAGAGTCCCAGAAAGATGTGCAGAGTGTTTCTCCGACACTCCCTCCCAGCCGTCTGGCAAGCTAAGCAAATTATTATTTTACAGCTTAGAAAATAAATCATGAAATGCTGCTTTATCTGTCTTGGGTTGAGAAAAACGGGGCAGCACCCTGTGTGAAATGAAGTAGAGCCCCGCTCTGGTTTCCGACGTGCGTTTCTGGCCCGCCCCCCCGTTGGGGGTCTGGCAGCTGAGCTGAGCTGGGTCCAGGGCCGTGAGGATGTGGACACGGTGGTGGTCCTGGTGGCGGGAGCTGGGGCCTCAGCGTTTGTGGTGGGGGGGTGGCTATTGTGAGCTGCTTTGTCTCGGACGTTGTTTTCACAGCTGATCTTGTTTTCTGTTTTGTCAGAAGGAGCCGCGCTTTGCCCAGCTTGGGGAGGGCGCCGATCTGAGCTTGTCAGGGTGAGTGCCACCCTACGGCTGCCACAGAGCAGCGGGAACACAGACGCAGACAGCCGCTGGCGTTGGGCAAGAGCGGGGGCGGGGAGCGCAGGGACCTGGCTGGGTCGGTGCGGAGGCTGCGGACCCCCGAGGCAGGCTGGGGCCACACTCAGGCCTGGAGGCCAG
The DNA here is from genome assembly GCF_021613505.1 of Equus quagga. Taxonomy (NCBI): domain Eukaryota; kingdom Metazoa; phylum Chordata; class Mammalia; order Perissodactyla; family Equidae; genus Equus; species Equus quagga. The sequence continues at coordinate 101,094,734 of NC_060267.1, read as the reverse complement.
AGGGCCACCCCAACCTGGGGCCGCCCCTGCTGGGAACCAGGCTTAGCAGTGACCACCTTTTCCAGGCAGCAAGGCCCGCAGTTTGGGCCCTGTCCCTCTGCCGAGCTGCTGTGGGGCAGGGCAGGCCAGGCCAGTCCTTACGAGCGCTCAGGGCTTCTGTGTTAACCCATACAGAACTGCAGCCGCGACTTTTTCAAAAGCCTCCCCACTCCGGCTTCCCTGGCCTTGCTGGGGACCCTGCAGGCCGCCCCAGGACTGGCACCAGTGGTGAAGCCCCATCCTGCCGCAGCCCCGTCCTGGCTGGGTGCGCTGTGCACTGAAGCTGAGGCGCTGCCCTGGCTCCTCGAGGCCCCCCTCCCCCCCAGGTAAACCAGGGAGTGCTGCTTCTGCTCAGGAAGGTCCGGCATAGGGATGGCGTACAGCCGGGCACTGTGGGACCAGCAACGGTAGCTCCAGGAGGAGCAGAGCTGGGGTCTGCAGAGTGCTTCTGAGGGTTGGTTTTCCCCAATGTTTTATTATGAAAACTGCCGAACATACGGAAATGCTGAAAGGATTGGTCAAGGCACAGCACCCGGGGTTCCGCAGGGCCGTGTTGCAGTGTTTGCTCTGTTCGTGCCTGTCCATCCTTGAGGGTGTTTGGAAGCACGTTGATGGGGAGCCAGCATTTATAGACTGTGTCCTGGAAGCCAGGCCGAGCATGCATATTCGCTGCCCCCATGTCCTTTTATTTACTGTTCCTGGTGACTCCCGCCTGATTCTTGTCCTTGATCGGTGCAGCCCCCACCGCCTCCACTTGGAAACGTGTGAACGGAGACATAGACCTGTACACAGAAGGTGGCAGAGGCACTAGGCCAGCAGAGGATGTGGGGCCCCAAAGCAGGAAGCAGAAAGCAGATGGCCCCCCTCGGGCATCAACAGAGGCTTCCTGGAGGAGGTGACATTCGAGCCAGGGCTTGAAGGGCAGGAAAGAGGAGGAGGATGGAATCAAGGCAGGAGAAACAGCCCCTGTGAGAGCATGGAGGCGAGAAGATGCTCGGCATGTTTGGGGGTGGGAGGTGCCGTCAGTGGTCCTGCCAGTCCTGTGAGTGGGGACAGGTGGGCCAGACGACGTGGACCAGCCTGGGCTCTTGCATAGAACCCTGATTTCCATCTGGGGGCAGGGTGGTGAACAAAACTGTCCCTCACCCCCCAGCCCAAGCTGTGCCATGTCTGCGCCCTGATTGTGGAAATGCTTGGCTTTCCTTCTCAGAGGAGGCAGGATTCACAAATGAGGAGGACAGAAAACCCGTTGTTTTGCACCTAAACTTAGAATGCTTTGGTTATAATCAAAGCACAGCAGTAACTGAGCCCCTTCCAGTGCCCCGGGCTGAACAGCCTCCTCTGACCCTGTGACAGGGGTCAGCTGTTAGCGTCCTGTTTGGCAGGTATGAAACAGGCTCAGAGAGGTTAAGCAGTTTGCCCATGGTCCCCCAGCAGCAGAGGTGGGACTCATATGCCAGTGTGTCTGCCTCCGGAGCCCGTGCAGTTCACTACCACACTGTGCGGCTGTGGAACCGTCTGTAAACGCTTGTGAAACATTTGGAGGGCTTTCCGGAGGTGGCAGCTCACCCAGACTTTTGGCTTCAGGACCCAGAATTAGCTCCAGCGCTGTCACCCGCCCCGGGCCAGCTGTCGCTTCTCCCTCCACGTGTCGGATTTGGCCTTTCACTTGCGGTGGTCACCGCCAGGAGCCCGAGTCCCTTTTCGGCAAAATCGTGGCGGCCCCCTGGCAGCGGGCGGCTGTGGGCAGTAGGTGGCCTGTGTGGGGAGGGACTCCGCGGTGTCAGGGCAGCTCGTGCAGCCGTTTGCTCCGCGTTGGCCGCCTTTCCTGCTCCGGGCACGTGGGTGTTGCTGGAAGCTGGCAGCCCAGGCCTTTCTGTGGCGCTTGTCCATCAGGACACCCTGGGACACATGGCCGCAGGGGACGATTGGCATTCGTGCCCCTCTTCTGGCTCCGCCCCCCCGTTGTTTGAAGGGCCCACTTGCTCCGCGTGCGCCTTGGCGTGAAGAGTGTCAGGCCTGGCAGAAATCAAAGCCCCGGGCCACCTCCTCGCGGAACCACGGGGACGGGCTTATGACTGCCGGGCGTGGGGGTCCCGCAGGCTGTCCTGGATCGGTGAGTCTGGCGGGGCCTCTCATGGCGAGTCGTTGCAACCTGTGTGTGAAGTGTCCAACGTGGCAGGGCTGGGACGGCGTGCTGGTGAAACTCTGCTGTCTACCCGGACGGCCGCGGCTTGTGTCCAGGGGTCCTGGGGCAGCCTCTAGGGACCTCACAGGGGCATGAGCGCGTGTGGACAAGATTCGAGGACGGGCTGCAGGGGTCCTGGACAGCCCGAAGTTGGATGTGAACTGGCAGGTGTCCTGTGTGGTCAACCAGGGGTGAGCCTGGGCCGGGTCCTGGCCTGGAGAGCCAGCTCTTCTTCCTGCCCCTGGGCACGGGAAAGGGACTGCTCTGAGCCTCAGCTTCCTTATCTCTAATGGGGACGCTGATGACATTTTGAGATTGCCCTGAGTGGGGAGTGTGCCTGGCATGGTTGAGGCACAGCGAGGAGACCGGTGTGTCGGAGCAGAATGAGCGAGGGGACAGCAAGGGAGAGGAGCGGGAGGTGACCGTGGGTGGGAGTGGGCAGGAGGGGCAGGGCTGTGGGGGCCCAGGGGGACTTTGGGAGACAGGAGTCCCGGATGAGTCCCTGTGCAGAGGAGGCCATGATTGCACTGAGGTATGGACAGGACACCTGGCTCCTGGGGGAGGCGGGGGCCAGTGAGCAGGAGCAGCAGGAGATGCTGAGCACTCGGGGTGCTGGGAGTCTGGCCCCGGGGTGCAGGTGGAGGCAAGGAGGAGTGCATGGGTTTGGATAGAAGGCGTGAGGTCCCCTGCTGTCTCCCCCTAGCAAGCACCTGTCCAGGTGGGAAGGAGAGGTGGGTGTGTAGCCAGAAGGAAAGGCCCCAGGTGGCCGAGGGCCACGTCGGCCGTCACACCTGCAGCGCTTCCTGGGCTGGTGAGCGCGGGGACCCTGCCTCCAGCTGCCCGGCTCACTCACCCCCCCGGAGGAGCACTCTGAACAGGAACGCTCGCCTTCCCTGGGGTGGCTGGGGGTTCCAGACAGCTCCTGCTTGAGGTACACGTTCCGTATGTAGACAGAGCAGTGGTCAGGACACGCAGTGGTCAGGCGACTCCCTCCACACGTTCCGGCTGTGTCTCCTCTGTCCAGGTACTTAGCCTTTCTGTGCCTCGGTTTCTTCACCTATAAAATGGGCTTATAGCCCATCGCCTCCCTTGTAGAGGGTCTTGAGGATTGACTCCTTCACGTATGGAGACGCAGGGTATGTCTCCTTCCTGCGAATTCCTGTCCCTGCTGCTCCCTCTTTCTAGGCTGAGAAGAAACCTGATGTGAGAGGGAGGTTAGGGATTTAGGATCAGCTGATGGGTCCTGGCGTTTCTCTCTGTTGTCTGTCTGCCTCTGCACAGCTCGTGGAGCTGACGGTGAATGCACCCCTTTGTAAGATGTGCTGTCACAGTCCCTTTAACCCTCGGTTACAGCCTCTTCACTGCATTGAGGTTGTGGAGACGATGTTGGTAAAGCAGAATGGGGAACTCCCCACTCCAAAGCGGGGCATCTGGAATGTCCCGCCCCTGCCCCGGCCCATTACGTGCTCATTTCTGTGTCTAGACTTCTTTGAGGCTTTCCTTTCACCCAGCTCAGCAGTCCTCAGAGTTCTAGGTGTGTAAAACTCCTCCACCCAAAAGGGGGTCCTGGTGACTCTGACCAGCATCCGGCTCCCAGCAGCAGGCTGACCTGCACCCTCCCTGGGGCCCATCGTGAACCAAGCCCTGGGTGAAGGACACGACAGGCGCCACTGTGCTGGGCCCTCACGACCACCTCCGTGATCCTTTAACAGATGACCCGGCAGGGCTGCAGTGAGGACCAAGTTAAATAGTGAGTGGAGGCATTGTGAAAGTCTTAATCTGTTGTGTGAAAGAGCGTCTCCTCACCCAGAGATGCAGGGTGAGGGGTTATTATTACTTCCCTCCGTCCATAAGGAGTAATGGTAACCATGACGACAGGCTTGTTTGTTGTGAACACTTGCTTCAACTCTGGGAGGTAGATAGCATTACTGTTCACTTTGTGCAGATGGGGAAACTGAGGCATAGAGAGGCAAGTATGGTGGGGGAGGTCTTGGTTTAAGCAAGGACAAGCCCAGCACCTCCCCATGAGAGTGTTGTCTGGACATCTTTGGGGGACCTTTTAAATTCCAATCCATGGTGTTCAGAGAACAGACTTTATATGGTCACAGTCCTTTAAAATGTGCTGAGACTCACTTTAAAGTTTAAGATACAGCCTGTCTTGGAGAGCATCCCACGTGCACGTGAGAAGCGTGTGCGTCCCGCCGTGGCTGGGTGCGTGCTCTGTGTGTCTGCAGCTTGGGCTGGTTACCGTGTTGGACGTGACAGCTGTGTCCTTGTTGGTCGTCTGCCTCGTTGTTCTGTCCATTTTTGAGGGTGGGGTATTGATGTTTCCAACTATTATTGTTGAATTATCTGTTTCTCCCTTCATTTCTGTCAGTTTTTCATCATGTATTTTGGGTTCTGTTGTTTGGTGCATATATGTTTATAATTACTATTTCTTCTAGATGGATTGACCCTTGTACGTTATAAAATGTCCTTCTCTGTCTCTAGTAACAACTTTTGTCTTATAGTCTATTTTGTCTGATATTAGTGTAGCCGCTCCAGCTCTCTTTTGGTTACTGTTTTCATGATATGCCTTTTCTTATCCTTTATTTTTAACTTATCTGTGCCTTTAAATCTAGTGAGCCTCTTGTAGACAGTGTATAGTTGGATTACGTGTTTTTGAAATCGTTCTGCCATTCGTTGCCTTTTGAGTGTTTAACCTGCTTATATTTAATATATCTGTTTTTTTAAAAGATTGGCACCTGTGCTCGTATGGGTTGCCAATCTTTTCTTTTTTTATTCTTCTCCCCAAAGCCCCGTGAACTTAACCACTTGGCCATGGGGCTGGCTCCTAATATACTTGTTGATAAACTAGGATTTACACCTACAGTTTCATTTATTTTCTGTATGTCTTATGTCTTTTTTCTTCCTCTGTCCCTCTCTTACTACCTTCTTTTGCGTTAAATAGATACTTTCTAGTGCAGCCTTTTCATTCCCTGGTTGTTTTAGTCTACAGGGCGCCCTTCAGAGCGTGATACAGCCTGTTCCAGGGGCAGGACAGCCCACACATCCACTCCTCACCCGCAGAGAGTAAAGGCAGGGCAGGGGCTGGGCACGGGATGTTGGCGGGGGAGCCCAGCAGGAGCAGGCCCCGGGAGAGGAAGCTGCCAGACAGGGCAATGGGGACACGGGTGTGACCCAGACAGACTGGGTGGGCTCTGAGGAACTGGTCCGGAAGCTCCCCTAGGGTCAAGGAGAAAGAATTGCCTTTCTCTGCTGTTCCTGTAGGGGGCGTGCCTCAGGGTGGGTTTTAATGAATGTGTGTTGAATGAATGAATGACTCGTCTGTCAGTCCCCCTCATGCTCTGGTTTGTCTGTTCCACGGAACAAACTGCTCCAAAATGTAGAGGTTTAAAAGAGCCACCCTCTTGTTGTGTCTTCAGATTCTGCAGGCGGGGCTGGGCGGGGCTTTGCCGGTTGGTTCTTCTGTTCCCTGTGCTGTCGGTGGAGGTTACTCGGTGGTTTTCAAATAGCGGATTGGCCCATCTGGAGGGTCCAGACGGCCTCGCCTACGGTACGTATCTGGGGACTGGTGGGCGTGTCTGGAGGGCAGAGCTCAGCTGCGGCTGCTGACCGGCATCTGCGTGTGGCCTCTCCAGCACGGGGTCTCGGGACTCGGGCTCCTTGCATGGTGAGCCAGAGCCCACGGAGAGGGCCCCCAAGGCCCCGTGGGAGATGGGAGGTTCTTGTCACTCGGCCCTGGGAGTCCCAGAGGCCGCTTCTGCCACGTCCCGTTGGTCAAGCAGATCCCAAGGCCAGGTTTAAGGGGCGAAAATTAGACTCCACTCTCGATCGTTGAGGAGCAAGGATTTAATCCACCACATGCGGTTTGCGGTTTGCTTGGCCGTGTTATCACTTCTCCCACCTAAGGCTGCCGAAAGTTTTGCTCACGGCTGCCCCCGGGGCAGGGTGGGGGAGGTGTCCAGTTTTCACCTCTCTCTGCATGGAACGTGGCAGCCTGTCCTGCCCCTGTGTGCTGAGCTGTCTGGCTGTGTGTGTTGAGTGACTTTCAGTGAGTGGCTGTGTCTCAGGGTGGGCTCTCTGGGAGACCAGCCCCACGGAGCTGAGACTGCTCCCCATCCCGAGACCTGCCCACTGGGCACTGGAGCCGCCAGCGTCCCCGTGCAGTTCCTCCAGGAGCCGTGCCCACTCTCTTCGGCATCTGCCTCCCTCTGAGCTGTATTTTTAACTCCTGCCATATGGCGAAGCAGCCACAACATCCAGGGAGGAGAAGGGGTCTGGAGGAAATCATTGCCGCTAATGCGTTTCTGATAGCTGCGGGGACTAGCGGGCGTCCTCGTGGCTGCCTTCTCCCCAGCGGCCCGGGCGTTAGGAGCAGCGTCTCTCTGCCTGGGAGGCAGTCGTCCTGCAGGGTGGGCTTCCCACGGACTCTCTCCGTCCTGCGGGGACCTCCGGGGAATCCAGGTTGGGCAGCCACATGTGGTCCTGGAGACGGCCGGGGAGAGGCTGCTGCGGGCGGTCGGCAGCAAGCAGGAACGGGTGTCTCCTCTCTCTTCGCCCATTCCCCTTCTCTGTCCTTTGTGGCCGGGACACGGGGCCTTCCCCCAGCCCCACCCGGAAGGCACTCTCTTGCCCAGAGACCCACCCTCGGGGGGGTGGCCAGGTGGCCGCGTCTTTTCTGCACTGCCACTCGCTCCTCGGTGCCTGGAATGCCCTTCCCACGCCTCCATCTCGGCCTCGGAAACCCCACGCGTCCTTAAGGACTGGCTCCCCTCCTGGAGCTTTTCATGATTTTGATGCACGTTGGAGTTTGTGTTTATTCTTGCAGCCCTCTGTTCCTCCAGGGGCCTCCCGTCTGAGTTACCGTGACTTTACCGTGCCCATGACAGTGCCCGTGCTGTGCCCGTGACTGTGCCGTGCCCGGGTGCCGGCCTGTCCTCGCTCCGGGCAGCCAGCAGCCAGATCCCTTGGACGCCTCACCTTCAGATGCCCTCCCAGCAAACTGCTTATGTTTAAAATGAGACGTTTTACAGGAATCCCTCATTGTTGGTAGACAAGTCCAGGGTCCTTTAAATGGCGTGTGCACACCCCTGGGGGCACAGCACATTCCTTTGAGGCACAGGGGAAAGTCCTGGAACTCCTCTTCCCATTGGTTGCTTAACTTTGTCCTTCAGCGTCTTTGTGGCGGCCTCTCGTGCGATGAGCTCGCCTGAGTGCAGCCGTACCTGCGCGTCACCGGTCATGCGTGTAGGTACGTTATCGGGCGATGTGTGCTCACGCTCTCTTCTGGTTGGGAGACTCCTCAGAAAGTCTGGTGGCCGGTGGCCTCGACTGCAGCGGAGTGTTCACGGCTTTTCTCCTTGCGGCAGCTGCTTTCCTGGCCTGGGGCTGGGGCTCCCCACTGTGAGGTTGGCGAAATCAGCATTTATGGAGCGCCTACCACGGAGCTAGCTGATCCCTCTTCATCTGCATGGCCCTGCCTTATGCATGAGGAAACAAGCTCAGAGAGGTGAAGCATCTTGCTTGGGGTTGCACAGCTAGTAAGTGGCAGGGCCAGACCTGACCCGGGTCTGTGTGACTCCCAAAGCAGTGCTCTTTCCATTGTGCTCTGTGTCTGTGGTCCTGAGGCCCACCTCTGGCCAAGCTCCTGGGCTCTTCTTGTGGCTGGGCAGTAGCAGTGGTGGGAGCTGACCCTCTCCGTGTTTCTGTGGCCTCTGGGGAGGGTGGTCCTGCTAGCAGTGGTCTGGACGTGGCACCCGAAGGCTCCTCCCTCCTGGACAGGACTCAGTAAACCCCTTCTCTCATTCCCCAGGAGCCTGAGAGCTCCAGGCCAGGAGGAGAGGACGCGGATGGATTCGGAGGACAGTGGCCCAGCGGGCATGGCGTCCACCAGGCACAGCCCTCCTGTGGAAAGGAAGGTGCTGACTCTGGCCCTGAGGGCACAGGGCGGCGTCGGGGCCGGGAAGCCGATTCATCACCATCTTCCCAAACTTTCACTCCCCAGATGCCAAAAGCCGGGTCCCCCTCTGCTGGGGGAGACCAGAGGGAGGCAGAGACGGCTTTTACGTTGTCAGGATGTCAGCCCTTCTTCTCCGCATGGACTGTTTTTGTGGTAAAAGGTGGTGTCTTTTTTTTTTTTTTGAGGAAGATTAGCCCTGACCTAACACCTGCTGCCAATCCTCCTCTTTTTGCTGAGGAAGACTGGCCCTGAGCTAACATCCGTGCCCATCTTCCTCTACTTTATATGTGGGATTCCTGTCACAGCATGGCTTGCCAGGCGGTGCCATGTCCACACCCGGGATCTGAACCGGTGAACCCTGGGCTGCCAAAGCAGAACGTGCAAACTTAACTGCTGCGCCACCCGGCCGGCCCCTAAAAGATGGTGTCTTTATGTCTCTGCTGAGCTGGGGCTTCAGGTCCAATCGGTGGGTGTTTCCAGAGTCGCGTGTGCAGCTGTGTGCGGGGTGAGGGGCTTGAGGGATGGAAGTGGCCTCAGGCCCGTGGGGGAGCGGGTGCCCCCCCATCCTCTATGCAGGGGGCTCTGGGGAGACCGCCAGCCTGGGGGCGGCAGAGGGCGTCAGGAGGCACAGGGAGCCCCGGGGAGTCTCAGCATCCCCTTTTGTATTGCCCTTCGAGGACTTGACACCCTGGGTCCTGCCTTGTCCCTCTGGGAGGGCGTTGGCTTTCGAGTTCTTCTCAGGGTGACAGCTTCAGCGGAAGCCCACGGTTCTTTCTCCCTGAGTGGTTCTCCTTTGCTTTAATTTGGTTGGAGCAACCGCCCCTCCCCTCGAGCTGGTGGCTGCCGCTTCGTGTATGCCCCATGCACGCCCCATGCGTGCCCCATGTGTGCCCCTTGCACACCCCATGTGCGCCCCATGCACGCCCCATGCACGCCTGTGGGCTGCCCTGAGCCCTCTGGTCTGATGGGAAGGTCTTCAGCCCCAGCCACGCTCTGGGCCTCGGGGGCCTTTGTGCTCGGCCAGCCCGTCTGCCCGCAGACTGAGCGTGGCATTTTGTCTGCAAAGGCTGGTGTCGGTGTAGTCGGGCGTGCTGGGTCCCCAGGCCTTCCCACAGCTGAGACCCCTCCAGGGAAGGCGCGTGTGCTGTCCACTGCACGGGCGTCGGGCTGGGCTGGGACGGAGCACTCACCCCTCTGCCTCGCTTTGTCAAGTGCGGTTTGCTTAATAAACCTGCTGACGGGTTGGGAGCGTGACGTCCGCGTTTGGATACTGGCTTGTCCCGAGCTGCTGGGCGGTTTGCTGAGCTGGGCAGTGGGCATCAGCGTGGAGAACATCCCTGCCTGTGGCACAGAGCCCGTCAGTGCAGCGCTGGCTGGAGGGCGCTTGCTCCCAGCGGGTCTCCATTGGGATGGTTGTGGAGGTTGTGAGGAAAATGGGAAAAGAGGTCTTGGAGGTGAAAAGGGGTGATCCCTGGGCTGCAAAGGGTTGGGGTGTGTGACCCACACAGCTGCCTCCCAATATCTGCTTTCCCTTTTTTAACACTAAAACTTTGTGTGTGTGTGTGTGTGTGTGTTTTAATATGCCCATGAGGCCAACCAGAATAAAGACTGCATTTCTCAGCCTCCCTGGTCGTTAGAGAGGGCCATGTAACCCTTTTCTGGCCAGTCAGAGGTAAGCAGAAGTATGGTGGGTAGCTTCTAGGAGGTATCTTTAAAAGGAAGGACTGTGTCTTTTGCCCTTTACTCCTCCTATCTATTGGCTGGAATAAGATCGTGATGGCTGGGGCTCAGGCAGCCATTTTGGAGTGTGAGGACAAAGGCTGCCCCACAGGTGCAGTGAGCTGGAGGGGGCCTGGGCCTCTGATAACCTGGGGCAGCTGCAGCACAGGGCCTGGACTGCCCATGTCCAAGTTCTTACGTGAGAGAATAAAGCCATGTGTTTAAGTCGATGTTAATGTATTTGCTTTTGATCCTTCTTAGTCAAGCCTGAGTTTTGAATGGGGTGGTTTTACAGCTGTGACTTGAGGATGTTTGACCATATCTCTGGGAGCCTGAAGCCTCAGAGTTTGAGGCAGTGGGAGTGGAGGTGAGTCCCTGGGGCCCTAGTGTTGGGGTAGGTGCTGAGTTTACTCCTCTCTGGCTGAGGGCCGATTATTTCACACAGTGTGAGATGCAGAGGCAGGGGTTGGCTGAGGCCCCCTGGACCCTGACACAGGGGATGGTAGGTGTCTTGTGACAGATGGGGCACCGCCCTGGGCGGGGTCCCCACCCAAGAGGGAGTAATGGAGGCCAGCAGGGTCCCCTTAGGGGAGGAGTCCATGGGCCAGCTGGGCTGCTGCTGCTCAGGCTAGGAAGGGGGCAGGACCTGGGCCTTCTGGACAGAGGGGAGGTGGCCACCTGGCCAGACCTTCTGTGCGCGGGTCACCCCCAGGTGCTGGGATCGGTGTTCCCCCCTCTCCCAGGGGCCCACAGCCCTCTCCTCTTGCTGCTCCGGGCTGCCCTGCTGGGAGAGGGGCAGGGGCAGCTATGGACGGGCAGGTGGGGATGGAGAGCCGGACGGAGAGAGACAGAGACAGAGCGGGAGACGGGAGAGAGACCTGTGCTGGGCGGCAGCTGCGCGTGTGTCTGTGACGGTCCCTCCTTCCTTCCCCTCCTCCCCTGTGCTGAGTATTGATTTATTCATGTGCTCATCCACCCAACCACTGCTCACCCAGCACCCTAAGCGCCGGCCTTCAGCCAGGGCTGCTGGAGCAGAGGGAGGCCCGGCTGCCCTCAGGGGGGCCCATCTGGCCCCAGGGAGGGGGGGGAGGGGGGAGGGGCCGAAGGGGTGTGCGCACCCAGCAGAAACTGCCTCTGCCTCAGGTTTTGAAGGTGCTGCATCTGCAGGTGGATTTCAGATTAGTGAGAATCATAAGAATCGGTGACGGCCGGACTGAGACCCAGGTCAGACACAGACCAGGGGCGTGTGTGTAGGGTTGGCTCCTGCCCGCCCCCCACTCCTGCACCCAGGTGACCCTTGACCCTCCCCTGCACCCGGGTGACCCCCTCCCACCCCTCCCCTGCACCCAGGTGACCTCCTGCCCCTCCCCTGCATGGGGCGCCCCTGCCCTCCCTTGCACCCAGGGGCGTGGGGCCCGCCCCTGCATCTCCTCAGGTCCTTCCTTAGCAAGCCAGATGCTTTTCCACAGGCAGGGGAGGGGGCTGCTGATGATTCTGCTTTGATTTGAAAACCAATTCGAGTTTTAAAAGAGGAATCGTGACAGGCAGCGAGCTGGGGGTTGGGGCACAAAGCCTGAACCTGAGGCCTGGAAAGCAGAGGAGGACGTGGGCTCCGCTTCCGGGGTCTGCGGGGCGGCCCCTTGTGGAAGGGGAGTTTGGTGCCAGGCTTGCTGGGCCCCTGGCCCCCCAGGCCGCGCTGCTGGGCTGAGCCGGGGCCAGGAGCTTTGGGGCTATTTATATCCACGCCGGCAAATCTTTCAATCTGGGTGATCCCAGGGCAAAGCCCCAGGGGTGCTGGTGTTGCACGCGGGCCCTGCCGATCAGCAGGCTGGGGGACGAGCACTGCATCCAGGGACGGCTGCATCCTGGTCCACACTCCACTCGGCGAGGCTCAGGGCTGGGCCAGAGTCCCCCAGAGTGAGCCCTGTGGCTGCAGTTGGTGGGCTCTCTGTCCTTAGGGCCGGGGGAGTCTGGCAGCAAACAGGCATTAGCTGAGCTCCTACTCTGTGCAGGTGCTTTTTTCCCCAAAGGAGGGTTATTTATCTTATTATTTAAATTGTGGTAAATACACATAACATAAAATATGCCATTTTAACCTTTTTTAAGCATCTGGTTCAGGGGCATTAAGTACGTTCACACTGGTGCGCCACCATCCCCACTGTCCACAGAACTTTTCCATCTTCCCAAACTGCAGCTCTGTCCCCTTAAACACTGACTCCCCACGCTGCCCCTCCCCTGGCAGCCCCCATCCTACTTTCTGTCTCTGTGACTCTGACTGCTCGAGGGACCTCACGTAAGTGGCATCATACAGTATTTGTCCTTTTGTGACTGGCTTATTTCACTGAGCATAACACCCTCTGGGTCCGTCCATGTTATAGCAGGCATCAGAATTTCCTTCCTTTTCAGGGCTGAGTCGTATTCCATTGGATGGACCACGTTTTGCGTGTCCACTTATCTGTCGATGGACGTGGGTCTGTTCCACCTCTCAGCTCTTGAGGAGAGGGCAGCTCTGAGCATGGTGTGCACACACCTCCTCAAGTCCCGCTTTCAGTTCTTCTGGGATCATCCCAGAAGCAGGATTGCTGGGACACACGGCGACGTGCCAGACTTTTAGATCCAGGAACTCACTCAGCCTTCTGTTGCCTGCCGACGTAGGTGTTATTATCTGTGTTACAGGTGAGGAAACTGAGGCAGAGGAACAGTGGGGTGAAGATAGGTGATTGCAGGGCAGCCACATGGCCCGTCTGTGAGCCCGCTCTTAGCCTGAGGGGTGCAGGGCCTGCTCCCTCCCTTCCTTTCGGAGTCTCCGTTGCAGAGGTCCCTGCTCTGCGACCCTTCCCTGACCCCACCTCTGAGACGCGTCCTCCACAGTGTTTTCCATCTCTGCACGTCCCCGCACAGTGTGTCCTGGATGGGTTGGCCCCAGTGCCTGTCTCCCCGGAGGGTGTCGGCTTCACGGGGCAGAATGTTGTGTTTGCCTGCTCTTGAAGTTGCAGCAGCCGGCACACAGTAGGCCCTCGGGAAGTGCTCACTGAGTGACTGACTGCGTGTGACCAGGTGTTCTCTCCTTTTCCCGCTGGTTCTGCCTCGGCCCTGCTGGAGCCCCACCGGTGCAGCTGAGGGACCCGGCCCACCCCTGCTCCTGCCCCAGGCCTGGCCTTGTCTGTGCCGAGGGCAGCCCAGGCCTGGGGGCCTTGCGTGTGGCCCTGCGTGGCCCTGCGCTCAGGGCTGACAGTGATGAACGCCCGTCCACCACTCCATTATTAACTTGGCCTCCGAGGGGTGCTCGCTGCCTCTGCTCAGGGTGCTGTTCAGTGGTTGGGAGCGGCTCCAACACAGTGACCTGAGCTGCGGCGGCCAGCGTCCTCCCCCATGCACGCCGCGTGGCGACGGTGGCTGTGGCCTCCCCTCTGTTTCCCACCTCCCGTGGAGGGCTGAGTTCGTCACACTGGCTGGCCCGGTGCACGGATCCCCGCCGTCCAGCTGCGGCCACTCCCGGCTCTACCCGCTCCTTCTTCCCCAGCTCGACGTCCAGCCCCTTCCCTCCTCCTGGCGTCGCGGTGTCCCCTTCTGCTCTCCGGGCCCTTGTCCCCCTGCGTCGTCCCCAGCGTGCATGCTGACTCGTAGACGTGATTCCTTCTGGGCAGGCGCCCTTTCTGACCTGGCCTTCCTGCAGACACACCCTTGGCTGACAGGGCCTCACCCGAGAGCTCACTGCCCACGGGGCACCAGTGACCCGAGGGGGCCACAGGGCTGAGGGCTTCGCCTCAAGCAGGACCTGTCTGGAGTTTCCTTCACAGACCCTGTGGGCCGGGCTGGACCCTCCACCAGCCCCTGCCCCCTCCACGGGCTCCCCGAGAGCCCCTTCGCCTCCCCTTGGCCCTGCTGCCAGAACCCACCCTGAGGTGCCTCTTCTTTCCTCCTTGTGTCACCCGGTTCTGCATTTTCAGGGTCCGAGTGACGCTGACGTGTACCCAGCTACCTGCTGCTCCCTGAGTGCCTCCGGGGGTGGGAGTGGGGCATCCACCACGCATCCCTGTCCGCTCCCCTGGGGACGGACACCTGCTGCCTCCACAGCCCTTTATGCTCAGTGAGCATCTTCCTTGCGTCACCCCAGCGACCCCATGAGCATTTCCCCGGGCAGACACCTTGGGGAGCTGCTGCTCAGGCGTGCGTCTGCCCCAAGCAGGGTGGATTGTTCTCTGGGAAGGTGGTGCCAGGCTGCAGTCCCAGAGCCAGGCTGTGTCCCCATGCCCATACGGGGCATTGTCACCCTCCACCGCATTTATCTGCTCCTCATGCCCCTCCTGGCTTTACAGCTCTCTTTGGGGGTGCCCTTGCCTCCCCTCCTGCCTACTGGTCGGTGCCTAAGCCCAGGAGCCACCTCCTTGGGAAGCCTTCCTGGTGGCCCCTCCTTCCCCCAGCAGGCCTGGCTCATCTCCCAATTGTGACGTGGAGATGCTGCAGGGCTGGGGGTCCACCTCCTATGGAGGGTGGGGATTGGGGCTGGGAACCCTATGGGTCATCTGGGTGCTCCGGACGTGTCTACAGAATGGAAGGAGGATGAGGCCTGGCAGGCACTGTCCAGGCCATGGCCGTCCTCTCTTGGGGGGGGGGGGGTTGTACACCCTGTGCGCTTCTCCTGCCCCGCCCCACCAGGTTCCTTTCTCCTGCAGTGACAGTGAGGAGAAGCTGTTCTGAGGGGCCTGGCTCTAAAGTGAAATCGGGGTCTGTGCAGAGGACCATCTGGAGTCCACCTAGTGGGCCCTGCAGCTGGGCCCCCGCCTTTCCTCTTCCTCAGGACCATGCACGGTTAGTCCCCACTGATGGGGTGGGGGCCCTCTCTGTCCACTTCTCTTCCAGAGACTTCCAGAGAAGACCACGGGCCATGCTGGGGACCAGGAGGCGCAGGCGTGAGACAGGCCTGTTCCTGACTCCTCTCGGAGCCTCAGTTTCCTCGTCTGTGAAGTGGGGTGGATGACCTCCCTTGCAGGGTCAGAGGGAGGCCCCAGTGGGTTGGCTGAGTGTCCGGAGGGCCTGTGCCCCGCAGTGGCTCGGGGAGGCCTGCTCCCACCTGCCCTCGCGAGGACCACCCGGGAGGCGGGCTGCAGGGTGCTCCTGGGACTGTGGCTTGGTGGTTTGGCGGCACCGGCTGTTCCCTCACCACCTGGGCTCCAGGACCAACTGTGTGACCTTGAGCACTTTACTTGACCCCTCTGTGCCTTAGTTTTCTCACCTGTGAGATGGGGATAGTAATTGTCCCTCGGAAGATCGTTGAGGGTGCAGACACACGAAGTGTTGGGCACAGAGGCGCTGATGTGTCGGATGTGGCTGGTGCACGACAGCTGGTGTTATCATCATCATCACCGACGCTTACACGCTGGCCCAGGGTGCCCGAGGCGGGGGTTCAGGTCTGGGTGCTCGTTGTCTCTGAACCCAGCACGCTGAGGCGCTGGCCTGCTCCAGACCTGGTTGTAGGGCCACAGGGAAAGCTTCTTGTTCTTGTCTCCTGAGTTTACGGCAGCGAGCGCGCAGGCGGCCTCCTGCTCTTGTGGGAGCTGCCAATTTCCCAGATGTAAAAGCACTGATTTCTGAAATTTCCCCAAGAGGAAACTGGGCAGATATTTTGCAGATCCACAAAGCCCCAAAGCAGGGTCTGTTACGCGGGCTCCCGGGTGACCGGCCTGGGACGCGGTGACCGGCCTGGGACGCAGCGACCGGGATCACACCCAACACAGCTGGTGGCCGGAGCTCCGGGACTTATGGACGTAACCGAGCTGCCTGCGTGAACTCACGGGGACGAGTCCTGGGAGAGTCGCCTCGGAACTCCCGGGAGGCTTTGGCTCTGCCAGCTCTCGGGACCACGTGTCCCAGGGGTCCGCCCCCTGCCCTGGCTCTGCCCCAGGAGCCCAGGGGACAGACACACAGTCACCAGCTACTGCAGTGTGGGTGGTTGTGGAGGGCAGGGGGGATGTTGGCCGTGACACAATCCCAAAGTGGCCTCCCCTGGCCGATGCCACAGGGAACTCTGGAGCTGGGATGACCGAGCAGAGGTGTGCCTGATCAAGGAGAGGGAACTGGCCCTTTGTCCCTCTGCATGGACCAGACGTTGGATGGGGTTGCCCCTGGGAGGCGAGGTAACCTAGGCCAAAGGCAGCTCTGGGGAGGGACGTGGCTGAGAGCCATCGGCCGCACCCCCGACAGGGACCTTGGTGGCCACTGTACCTGGTGGGGCCGATCTTCCTATGTGCAGATCAGACGGTGTCCCTTCTGAGCCCCTCCTTGCTCTCCTCTCCCTCCCACCTGGCAGAGTGGCTCCTTGGACCATGCCCAGCCCACAGATATATATTTTTAAGACCTGAATCAGTTGCCAGTGTTTACAGAGCGGGAGATTTCACAAAAAGCATGAGATTTCCAGCTGCGTCTGAGAACTAAGCAGGCCCCCCACCTCCAAACGGGAGGGGCTCTGGCTGCAGGGGCAGCACCACCCCCGCCGGCGGGCTGCATGGCCGCCCACCCCTTCCCTCACTCAGGGTCCTGCCTGGCTTTGCGGGTGTGCCAGCCCCATGAGGGCTGCAGAGAGATTTCGAGCTCTTTATTCCCTCCCTCCCTCACTCTTTCGGCACATGTCTTGGGGGTTCTGACTGGGTCCCAGGCTCTGCACTGTTGCCTGGGTCCCCCTGTCCTGGGGGCTTACCTTCTAGCTGCTGATCGGGCACTAGGGAGAGACACAGGTCAGTGTGGACTGGAACGTCCAGCAGAGGTGGGCGCTGGACAGGAAGAGTTGGCGGGTCAAGAAGTGGAGAGTGACGGGGTGCGGTTCCTGGCAGCCTGGTTGGGGGAGGCCTCTGGGTGTGACCTTTAGCTGAGAGCAATGGAAGTGAGGGCTGAGAGGCCTGGGGCCTGGGGGGTGCCCCTGCTCTCAGCAGCTGGCCCCTGGGGACTGGGCCTGCCCCTCCAGAGGCTCCTGTACCCAGCATGTGGCCTCGTGCTGCCATGTGCTTGCTCTGCCCTGAGGACCCACTTCCCCTCAGCTTTGAGCTGCCTCCTCCAGGAGGCCCCCCCAGCTGTGCTCTGTTCCCTGGGTCATAGGGCAGTGTGGCTGTCTGTTTCCATGTCCACGTCACCCACCTGGAGGACCTTGGGGTCAGGGTCAAGGTCAAGTTTAGTCTCTGGGCTGTCTTGGTATCTTTGGCCTCAGCCCCTGCTCAGTGCCTGGCACAGAATAGGGACCTGAGTGGATGTCAGGGAAGAGGTGGCTGTGGGTCAGGAAGACTCAGTCAGCTGTGGGTGCCTGCCAGGGACACTGGCTCTGACGGCCTGGGACGCTGGGACTCATGCAGCTCTGTCATCGTGCTCTTAGGAACTTGGGCTTTGGCCACCTTTGCCAGATGCACCTGTTTTGACCAAAAATGGTCACTCCGTGAGAAATCAGAGAAGGTCTCACCCCTTACTGGGTGGAAATCAGCAAGGGTGTCATGGGGCCAGGAGCTCTTGTTGATAGATGCCAAGTTCTGCACACCAGCCCACACTGGCCAGGTTTCCGCATCACTGTGCAGGCTCCCCGCCTGGCTCCCCTCAGAACGTCAGCCTGGGAGTTAGGCAGCCCGTCCCTTCTGCTTGGCTTCTGAGGAGCAGGAACGTCAGGCCAGAGAACGTAGTTAACTCGCGTCTTACAAAGTAAGGCTCCTGGGTGGAGGATTACGACTTTCCTTCCCTGCGCCGTCTTCCTGCCTCCTGTCTCCCTCCTCCTGCTTTCTCTCTCCCTCCTCCTCCTCTTCTGGCCCTGCTGGGGTCCTCCAGGGTGGGAGCCAGGGCTGCGTCCCGAGGCCCAGCACCTGCTCCTCCTCTGGCACGGGCAGCTTTTGCTGGCGTGCCTGCCTTCCTTCAGAAGTCTCCCTGCCAGCATGACTATTGTAATTAGTCATATTTTGAAAGCAGCTCTGCTTAATTGCCAGCAGTACTAAATATTGGTATATAAATAAAGTCATTAATAACTATATGCAGAAGCTGCTTCTGCTGAGCGCCAAGGCAGCCGGCTCGGTGACCGGCTCTCGGGTGGCCTCGGCCGGGCGGTGGTGTCCGGCTGGCCCCTCCCGGTGTCCATCAGCAATCAGAGGTGCAGCAGGTGGAGGGGAGCGATGGAGGCTCCCGCAGGAGGGGAGGAGCAAGGATGGGGCGGGGACCTGCCGACCTGAGGAGACGGTTCCAAATCGGTGCGTTTTGAATGGCAGTGGAACTGTGTAAGGGGTCGTCCACGATCGTGGAGTTAGTGCACACTCAGTCGACAGTTGTGACTTGAACGCTTTGCGCATCGGCCGCCTCCAAGCCCGGGGAGCGGCGGCTCTGCCCCGTTTCCCTTTTAGGAATGCGGACGAGAGCGTCTGTCCAGCACGCTGCGGGTTTGCCTGCTCCGAGGTGTGGCCCGCAGTATTCGTCGAGCACCCATCATGTACCGAGTCCTGTTCTCCTCACGTGCCCGTGCCTCCTGGTGGGGCGGTGGTGCAGGAGCTGGGAGGGGGGCTTCTGCTCTGGTTGCGGTGGAGTGATGAGGTCCGAGTTATCATTTCGGAAGGCCTCGCCGGCCATGCAGGGAGTGGAGTGTAGCGGGGCAGGGCTGTGGCGGTGGCGCGGGAGAGAGACGATGGAGCTTGGATGAGGGGGTGGGATGGAGGTGGTCAGAAGTCCAGTTTGGGGGCCGCTGTGACACAGAGCCCACGAGACTCCCAGGTGGGTGGGGTGGTGATAGCCTGGAGTCACAGCAGATCCCCTCGGTTTCCTGCGTGAGTGACCGAGTGGGTAGTGCTGGCAGCTACTGCGGGGAGGGGGAGGCGGCGGGCCAGCCCGGGGCTGGCGGTGTGAGAGCCTTCAGTTTCCCCGCTGGTCGTGCTTCTCACTGGCTCGACTCCCCTGACTCTGTCATTTTCTCTGGGTTCCGGGTTTTTAAAAAGTTTTTTCTAAATAGACTTTATTTTTTAAAGTAGATTTTAAGTTCACAGAAGCATCGAGCATCGGTATAGAGAGCTCCCGTGCGCCCCTGCCCCGCTCCAGTTCCCCGTCAGCATCTCGCCGTGGCGTGGTGTGTTCACGACAGCTGTGAGCCAGTGTCGCTGTGTTGTTGGTCACTGCAGTGCTTGGGTTGCACCATTTCATTCTTGGTGCCGCACCTTCTGTGGCTTCGGACAAACGTAGAATGACACCGATCCACCATCATGGCACCATACAGAATAGTTTCACTGCCCTAAATTCCTCTGGTCTCCACCTGTTCCTCCCTCCCCCCAACCCCTGGCAACCACTGATCCTTTTCCTGTCTCCATAGTTTTTCCTTTTCCAGAATGTCGCAAGGTTGGAGTGACACAGTGTGTGGCCTTTTCAGATTGGCTTCTTTCACTTGGTAACATGCATTTAAGGTCCCTCCGTGTCTTTTCTTGGCTTGAGAGCTCATTTCTTTTTAGCGCTGAATAATATTCCACCGTCTGGATGAACCACAGTTTGTTTATCCCTTCACCTACTAAGGACCTCTTTGTTGCATTCCGGTTTTGGCAATTGAGTAAACCTGCTATAAACATCTGTGTGCAGGTTTCTGTGTGGATGTAAGTTTTAATTGCTTAGGGTGAACAGCAAGGAGTGTGATTGCGGGCCTGGCCCGGTGGTGCAGTGGTTAAGTACACACGTTCCACTTTGGCGGCCCGGGGTTTGTGGGTTTGGATCCCGGGTGTGGACGTGGCACCACATGACAAGCCATGCTGTGGTAGGTGTCCCACATATAAAGTAGAGGAAGATGGGCACGGATGTTAGCTCAGGGCCAGTCTTCCTCAGCAAAAAGAGGAGGATTGGCAGCAGGTGTTAGCTCAGGGCTGATCTTCCTCAAAAAAAAAAAAAAAAGAGTGTGATTTCTGGATCATGTGGTGAGAGTAAGTGTAGTTTTGTAAGAAACTGCAAACTGTCTTCAGGGCGGCTGCGCCGTTTTGCGTTCCTAGGCTTCTAGATTTTTGACCCTTTAAGGGGTTGTGGGTTCTGAGAACCTCATAGCCCCGAGTGTACTCCCAGCCCATGGCCTCCTGCTCCCCAGCGTCTCAGACCCTCTGGATGGCAGGGAGCCCCACCAGAACGTGAGGGTCTCAAGCGAGCCCAGACCAGGAGAATGTCCCCGAGTCTCTGAATTTTCCGGGCCCACGCCAGGCCAGGAGCAGGGAGGCGGAGGGAGACCAGCGAGCCCTGGCCTGGGCTTGCTCTTGTTTGGAGGCGAGGCTGATGTGCTTGCCTCAGTGGGGGGCTGTGTGAGACAGGGGGATTGTCACCCAGGCCGTGAAACTGGCAGCAAGGGGGCTCCGCACGGTCTGAGAGACAGTAGGGCATCCTTGGAAACGGAAATCTGGCCTCGCCAGGATGTGCTGTCTGACCGTCTCTCAGACACACTCACGGGGGAAGCTTCTCATGGACAGCCTATGTGTGAAGATCCTGAGGTGAGGCCAGACTTTGGAGAAGGCTGTCCCGAGTGCCCGGCCGCTGTGGGGTGTGTCCCTGCGAGGGTGTGGCATCATCGTTCGTCAAAGTGTTAGACGTGTTCAGCTCTGCACTCCATGAACCCGTGTGTGCCAGCAAGGTGCTAAGCAGTTTACACACCGTCTCATTTGATCCTCAAAACACACTGAGAGCTGGGTTTTGTCGTTCCCGTTTTTCAGAACAGAAAACTGGGCACAGATCGGTTAAGGGACTTGCCTGTGAACACACAGCAGATTGGCTGGGATCTGGTGCAGGGCACCAGGGTTAGATCCGAGCCTGCTCTTGGGATGAGGCGCAGAGAAGGATCAAGGGGTGCTTCCTTGGGGGTGGGGTGACTCCTCGGCCTCCCCGGCTTTTTGCTCCCACGGTGCTGTCTGCGGCTGTAGCTCTTTACTCCATGCGGCCTCCTCGGTGGGCGCCCTCTCCCCAGGGTTCCCCACCGCCCCTCTGTGCTTGCTCTCTCCATGGCGTGTACCATCTGAACGCCTCAGGGGGTGTCCCTTTGGGTTTTGTTCCTGGTCCCTGCTCTGCCTCCCACCCCGGCCTGGCTCCTGGAAGGGCCAGCTTCTGCGTGTCCACTTCCTGCCGCAGCCCCAGCACCTGGCACAGAGGCCACACCAGTGACTGTTTGCTGAGGGAGCGAGGGAGCAAACTCTCCTGCAGGCTGCTTTGGGGTCAGCGAGGTCAGATCAGATGAGAACGAGCTCCAGGGGTGCAGGCCTGCCCTAGCGGCGGGACCCTGCCCAGGCGCGTCCCCTGGTGGCTGGAGGCTAGACACTGCCCCCCCCCCCCAGCTTCCACTTACTCCCCGTCCATTGGGGGAGGATGGACTAATGGCCCCGGTTATGGGAGGGGTCGGCATATGTATGGTGAGCATTTGACCTTATGAAATAATTATAATTATTAATAGCATGTAATATGTAAGTATGTAACATAATTAAATAACGTACATCATAGATTTTTTATTGTGGTAGAGTCTACATAACAAAAAATGTGCCATTTTAACTGTGTTAGTGCACAGCTCAGTGGCATTTAGTACATTCAGATTGTTGTGCAGCCGTCACCACCATCCCTTTCAGTACTTTCACCTTCCCAGACTGAAACTCTGTCCCCAAACATTGTTAGATATTGTATTATGACAGCAATATTATTATATCTTTTCTGAAGCAACGTCAGCTAAGAGTCCACCTGTTTAAGACTCAGTTCTTAACTTTGGTGCCACTGACATTTTGCACAGATCCCTCCTCGCTGTGGGGGCCGTCTGTGCAAGGTGTGAGTAGCAGCACCCCGGCCTCGACCCCCTCAGGTGCCAGTGGCACCTCTCGTCCGCCCCGATGATTGAGAAGGTCTCCAGACGGCACGGAGTGGCCGTCCTGCAGGAGGAGCAGGCCTGGAGATCTGATAGGACACGACCAGTACACCTGATAACACTGCCCTCCTCGCCGCGGATCCGCTGAGCGGACTCCAGGTGCTCTCATGACCCACGCCAGCGGCAGCCGTGCTAGGAGATGGCAAGTCAGCCTGACCGTGGTGGTACTGTCGCTGTGCATGTCAGACCGTCATGTGTGCACCTGAAATATATACAACATTTATTTAAAAATATGTAGAGCAATGAAAAAAGTCCCAGCCCAGTGCCCCGCTCCCTGGGCTGGGCTGGAAGGTGCCTCTGATGGGGAACCGCTGGTTGGAGAGCTGGAAGCTCATCGGAAGACCAGGCCGCCCATTTTGAGGGAGCAAATCCATCATCAAAGCACCATGTGGCTTTCCCAGTCCCCATGGAGGTCCTTGTGCGGGCTTCCCCCTCCACACACTTTCTCCTGCGCTGGTTGAGGCCTCGAGGTGACCGCAGACTGAGTTGGTGGGTGGGCCGCTGGAAGTCAGGCACAAGTTCTGCCTTCCAGATCCAGGTACAGGCCGTGGCCTGGGCGAGCCCCTGTCCACAGCGGCCACCTGTTGTCCCAGGATGGAGGCCCTCTCGGCAGCCTCAGATGGGACAGGCCCGAGTCATGAGGTGGGCGGTTCTCGCCTCTCCTGCGGTCGGACGCCTGTGCCCCCCAGGCCCCCGCCCGCTCTCTGGTAAAACCCAGCTGGTTGGAATGAAAACAGCCTGCTCCTGCCTCCTTCTTGGTAGCAGAAAACTCATCTCTAAGTAAAGCGGATGCAGCTTCTAGAGCCGCCCGGCGGCGAGGTTTGGCCCGGCCCTTCCGGATGTTTTGGAAGCACGACAGCTCCCTGGGGCCCGTTTCTCCGTTTGCTCTGGATCGCTGGGAGCGGAGCCGGGCTTAGGGCTGTGTGGGTGTGACTTGTTCCATGGGGCACTTGTCAGGATGTTGGGGTGCCCTAAGAAGGCCTCGTGGAATTGTGATGGGACCTGGGTGCAGACCCCATGGCCGGTGCCGGGCCCCGGGTGCACAGGTGGCAGATGTGCGGCCTGGGAGAGCCGAGCAGCCCCGGGCCTCCGTGTCCTCGTCTCTAATGTGGGGGTGGCGGGGGTCACCCAGATGGCCCAGCAGGGCCGAGCACATCCCAGCCTGTGGGCTCTGCTGCCTGTCACAGGCAGGGTCCCAGCAGGATGGTGGCACCTTCCCCTGAGTTGGCGGGAGGCAGGACGGTCCGCGGGGCTGTGTCACTGAAGGTGTTCACTGCCCGTCTCTGCGCCCTGCTCACACCCACAGCCTGTCTTGGTCCCGGGTGGTTCTGGGCTCGGGCGTGTCCATCCTCCCAGCACCCAGCGGGCCTTGCTGTGGCGGGATGCCAGCTCCTGCCTTTTTCCTCTTCCCAGCGATGTCTCCCTAACGTGTGTGTTCAGAGGGAATCGGACAGCATCTGCTCAGAGCCACTCCAGGCACTGTGGAGCTGGGAGAAGGGGCGACTGAGTAGCAGGACAGAGGCCCACAGGGTCCCCCGGCACTGCCAGGGTGTCTCCCTCTGCTGACCCCCGAGTTCAGCCACCGGCTTCTCCGGGTCGACTCCGGCAGTGTTGGTCGCTGCTCTGACCCTCAGGCCCCCCGGGCGGGGTTGTGGCTCCGTGTGTTAGGATGGTGTGCCACTTCCAGCAGGCCCCGAGCCCCCCGATGTGGCGTTGCTGTGCCCGAGAAGGCAGTGGAGTTTGGGTGCCTTTGCATCCAGGACAGCAGGCCTTTCACGCCCCCTCGTGTGGCTCCGGTCGTGAGCGGAGCTCTGGCGTCTGTGTTTCTCCCACACGTGGTCGTCCCCCCAGAAAATGCGGCTGCTGATGCTTTGGAAATAGAGCTGCTTAAGGAGTCGTTCGGGCCGTCGCCCCATGCACGCTCACAGTCCGCGTTTCAGACGTCGCCTGCCCCTTGTCTGATGTTTTGATGGTGGAATTGTTATGAAAGTGGGATTGCCTTCAGGTTTCTCAACGGCGGCACTGAGATGCAGTCGTGAGGAAGTGTCACCCAGGCTTCCTTGGGCCTTGATGCCCGCTCCTCGCAGCAGCCGGGAGCCGCCAGCCAGGCGGGACTAGGCGGGGTTGCGTAGCGTGTCGTGTGGAGCGAGGTGCCTCCTTCCCGGGGAGTCAGCTGTGCTCCTCCGGCCGCCCTTGTCCTCCGTGGAGTCTCGCATTCTGGGTTTGAACCCTGGTCCTCCCTCTTACGCTATTGGCTTTGGTGCCCTTTGGCACATTACTAACCCTC
Organism: Equus quagga; assembly: GCF_021613505.1. Lineage (NCBI taxonomy): Eukaryota > Metazoa > Chordata > Mammalia > Perissodactyla > Equidae > Equus > Equus quagga. Next base: position 101,070,664 of record NC_060267.1, on the reverse strand, counting down.
TCCGTGCCTCAGTGTCCACAGCTGCAGAATGGGTCTAACGACGGTCCCTGCCCCATAGGGTGGCTGGGGCTTAAATGGGTTCATATCTGCACAGCCTTTGGAGGAGCATCTGGTGCAGAGTCAGCGCTGGGTTCCTATTTGCGCTGCTGTCATGCTCAGAAGCTTCTTAATTGGGGCTTCATGCTCTCAGTGCTCAGACCTGGGGCAGCCTTTGTTGGACCCCTGCCTGGCCTCTGGCCCCAGCAGGGGCACAGGGCCTGCGGCTGGGGAGGCTGCCTCAGCTCTGTCGCTTGTTTCAGGAATCTTCTTTTGCAGTCCTTGTCAGGACCTTTGTCTTCCTTGCCCACATGCCAGCCCTGAGTCTGGCATATTTCGTTCTATCAGATGCTGGTTTGTGAACACTGGTTTCCGTCCTCTGGGTCCTGTCTGTGACAGGCAACTTCTCAAGATTTCCTTTGCATCTTGCTGGCCAGGAATCGCAGCAACACTTAAAATATTGCTGAGCATTTAGGTTCTTTCAGCACACTGTTCATTTCTTCGTTCAAGGAGTATTTATTGAACACCAACTACATGCACCAGGCACAAAACAAGGAAATCTCTGTCCTCGTGGGCTCATATTTCAGTGGGAGAAACAGATAATGATTGAGGTAAATATGAACATTATTTAATGTGTTGGAGAGAAAATGTGCTGAGGAGAAGATGGAAGCAGGGGCAGGGAGAGCGGGGTGAGCAGGATGTTGACTGAACAGTAAAGACCGAAAGCAAATGAGGGAGTGAATTGTGTGCACATCTGGGAAGAACAAGCCAGGCAGAGGGCCGGCCAGTGCAAAGGCCCTGAGGCAGGCGTGTGCCTGGATGCGGGAAGAATGGGGAGGAGGCTGGTGTGGCTGAGGGTGCGTGAAGGGGAGGGTATTAGGAGGTGAGGACACAGAGGTTGGGGAGGGGGAGTCCACATGGGGCTCTGTAGGACTCTCTGGCTGTTTCTGAGCAGAGGAGGGACATGACCTGGATCTGGACTACTCCAGATGTGGCCTGGGGAAGAGACTGAGGGGGTGAGGGTGGAGGGAGGCGGACCAGAAAGGCCCCTGCAGTCGTCCCGGCCAGTGATGATGGCGGCCAATGCGTGGGCGTCCCCCTCATGTTGGTGCAAACCTGGCTTGTCTTTGAGTCTGCAGAACTTCTGCTGTGTGACAAGCCCTAGAAAGGCCTGGAAGGGCGCGTCCTACCTGCCTGTTTGCGGCAGCGCGGGACGGTGCGTGAGACAGTGACCGCGGCAGCCGCAGATGGGGCGCTGCTCCACGTCCAAACAAAATCCAGAGCCCAGACGCGCAGGGGGGCGGTGACGGCGCTGGGGGAGCTCAGCGCATTGAGGGAGAAACCCAGCCCCCGAGGGTGGCTGTCACTGCAGGTGTAAGTCTCTGTGGGGCACAGCTGCCTGCAAACCTGGCCGTGTCGCGGGACCCGAGAGGGTGGAGGCGGCGGCTGTCCTGCTGCGTCCCCAGGGCCGGTTCTGTGCTCGTGCCCCCTCGCAGCTCCCCCTCACGACCCATGACCTTGGCTCTCCTGCCCCGTTTTTCAGTGGAAAACGAGGCCCAGACAAGTGGAGTAATTTGTCTGGGGTCACACAGCAGGGACTGAGAGTCAGACCCAGGGCTGGCTCTCGTCTGCACGGCTCCGACAGTCCGTTGAGGGAAGCAGAAGTAGCTGATGGCTGCCCCGGGAATGTGAGTGACGTCAGGGCTGCTCAGTGAAGCCGTGTTGGGGCCGTAAGGAAACTCCCCAAAGGAAATGTGCTTCCTCCCTAAACCACGCATGAGGATGAAGCCTCACCCTTTGGGAGGTGGAGTTGGAGACCCAGCAAGGAATTTTAGTGATGAGCGAGACCCTGCCCCAGTGTGAGGCAGGAGCTGGAGCCTTTTGTAAGAGGGAAGAGGGTCGGAGAAGAGACTCTGAGGCCAGTGCGCCTGGGTCCAGCCCCAGCTCTGTACTGACCATCTGTGTGACCCCAGGAAAGTTACTTAACCCCTCTGTGCTGCTGTGTGACCGTGGGCAAATTACTTAGCCCTTTTGTGCTTCAGTTTCCTCTTCTATAACATGGACATTATAAAAGTGCCCACCTCGTGGAGTCGTGTGAAGATTAAATGCAGTGCTGTGAGTTGCTCAGGACAGCACCTGGCATGGACGAAGCGCTCAGTAAATGTTAGCCAGCATTAGGACCAGTGTCAAAAGGAGCGCTGAGGAGCAGGACCAGTGTGTGGTCTGTAGCCGTCAGGAAAGGCCCGCTGGAGGAGGAGATGGTAGGGGTGGGCCTGGGAGGTGGGAAGGACCCCCTGCAGCGAGAGAGGCGGCCGTCCCACGGGGGAGTCTAGGAGCAGGTTTTGGGGGCTGGACGTGTGAGCCTGATGGGAGCCCAGAGGGGCCAGGTTGCCTGGGTGTGGGCACCGGTCGGGGGCAGCCCACCTCTGCTTGCAGGCGGCCCTCTGGTAAGAACGGCCTCTGGGAAGTTCGAGGGGAGAGCCGGGTCCCTCCTGCCGCAGGGCAGAGCTCCCTCCAGGTCGAAGGGACAGCGGGAGCTGGCAAAGCCGCCCCTTCAAAGTGGGGTGGATTGTTTCCCGACCGGGGGCCTTAGCACATCCACCCTGCGGGGTCACAGGCTGGGCCCTGGCCTCCGGCACGACACTGGGAAGGGTTGTTAGGCAGCTGGCCTGTGACCCCAGACAGCAGACTGCAGATCATGGGAGCCCCCGGACCCTGGATGTCAGCCCCCCAAAGGTGTGTCCCGGGGCCTCAGGGCCGCCACTCAGGACTGCCTCTGCGGGGAGGATGGGAATGAGCCTGTGGGGCCACTCCCAGGTGTGGCCGGAGGCGGTGGGCCAGCCCAGAGGGAGCCCAGACCCCCTCCAGCCCTGGAGCTTCTCCTGGGACCCAGTGGAGCCCAGGCAAACTCGCGTGTCCAGTTTGCACTTGGCAGGCCATGGGAAGGCTGCTGACGTGGTGGCATCAGGGCCGTGAGGGGTTTGACACCCCTGCCTGGGGTGGAGGCTCGTGCTGTGAAAATTATTAGCCATAGGTATCTGGCCTAGCATCAGGTTAGAGGAAAGAAGGGGGCCCAGTGAGCACTGGCCCCGGCGAGGGCAGGGAGGAGCTGAGCCCCTTGTCAGGCGCAGCGGAGCTGCCAGCCCGAGAGTCCATGGAGGGGCTGTGGGGGGCGGCGAGGCCCGGGTGCCTCACGGTCTGGGACTCCTGTGCCTTCGCCTGTCCCTGGACCAAAAGCAGGACTTGAGCTGGACGGTCCCAAGGAGGAGCTGGGCCAGTGGAGGAAGTGACAGGACACCAGTGGTCGAGGTCACACTCTCCGAGGGAGTCGGATGGACCCACGCATGGCACGGGCCCTGGGCGCAGCAACCCAGGCAGGCGCATCCAGGCCGGTGCTGTGGATCCAGAGGCGCGGCGGTCCCGTGACCTGACCGCCTTCCCGCACACCTCCCGCAGCTTCTGAGGGAAGCAGGCGTCAGCCACTCTTGCTGCAGGCAGGGCCGATGGTGGCCACAGCTCTGGACCGGGGAGGCCCCTGGGGGTGGAAGCCTCCCTTCTGACAGGCCCACCCGAGGGGAGTAGGCCCGCATCCACCCGCCTGGCCTGGGGAGGCGGGGCCCATGAGACCCCTTCCCACCTTGCTAATGGCAAGCTGGCCATTTCACCTGGGAGCGCCTGCTGGGGCCACGCCAGGTGCTGAACTGGACCAGAGACCCGGAGCTGGACCCAGAGGCTGTCCAGGAGCGCGGCCTGTGCTTGCCCGCCGCTGCTCGGAGTGAGGTGCTGCCTGCCCCAGGCCGGCTCTCCCAGGCCGTCTGTCTGCTCAGCACTTGGATGTGGGTCACAGGTTAGTGACGGGGCTCCTGAGAGCTGTCAGCACCACCTTGCCGAATCTGGGTCTCCTTTGCACTACTATTTTTTATGGTCATTTTTAATTCGGGTGAAATACACATCATGTGGAGTTTGCCGTCTTAACCGTTTTTAAGTGCACAGTTCTGTGGCATTCAGCACGTTCGCACTGCTGCGCAGCCGTCACCGCATCCATCTCAGGACTCCTTCATCTTCCCAAAGTCAAGCTCTGTCCCCATTGCACACCTGCTCCCCCTCCCCCACCAAGCGCCTAGCAGCGCCCATTCTGATCTCTGTCTCTATGGATCTGACTGTTAGCTGTTGCACCTTGGCCATCCCAGGCTGGCCAGACCCCCACTGAGCTGCTGGCTGACCACAGACACGGCGAGCTCAGCCAAGCGAAGCCTGAGACCCTCGGCCGAGCTGTGGACCCTTGCAAGAGGCAAGTGGCGGTAGTTTTCAGCCTCTGAATTCTGCGGCAGTTTGTTTGTCGTTGTCGTCATTGCAATGGCTACCTGATACCCAGTGTCCCCGAGACCGAGGACGCGTGCGTGTGGCCCCAGGGGTTCTTAGGACTCCCCGGTGGTGTGTGAGGCTGGGATTTCCAGTTGGCAGAGTGTCACATGACCCCCACCTGCAGCCCCCGGAGCATGTGTCTGTCCTGGTGCCGTGCTGTTTCAGAGCTGCTGGCCTGTCTTGATGTCTGCTTGGTGGAGTAGACGGCTGAGAGGCCCAGGGGAGAGGGAGTCTTCCTCCAAAGCCCCCTGCTCACTCCTCACAGTCCTTCCTCACGGGCTTGTCACAAGCTTGAGACGGGGAGCAGGGTCAGGGTGGAGGGTCTGGCGCTGCCCACAATTGCCAGTGAGACCCTGCTCACACATTTGCTGATGTCGGTAGGCTCACTGTCCACTCTTTGGAGTCATGTTACTCTGACACGCTGGACCTCCCATTCGTCTGCTCAGCAGACGTTTATTTAGCACCACTTCATGCCAAGCCCAAGCCTGATGTGTGAGTGACAGGTAAGTTACATTCACTGAGGATGACTAGGATATTGTGTATAATTGTTGCAATTTCAGCTGTTTCTGCATTTTTGTAGAGGAGCTATTTCTGAGTATTAAAAAATAAATGGCATTGTATTTAATTATCAGTTGCTTTTTTTAAATCAGTTGCTTTTTCAGAAAGCGGCCGTGTGTCATAGAGTCAGGCAGGCTGGGGTGGTCTTCAGCCTTGGTCACAACACAGGGCCACCCGCACCTGGCTGGCACTGTCTCCCCAGCCCCGGAGCAGCGCCCGGCTCAGGGCAGGCATTCCAGGTTACGTGAACACACATTCGATTTTCCTGATTGCCAGGAGTGTGGCCATCCGTGGGCCTCGTCTGCAGAGGGGGGCGTCTGGCCCGGCGGCATCAAGGGCTGCCCAGGGGCACACGGTGAGGATGCGGCAGCAGAATGGGAATCCGGTGCTCATGGCTACTTCCCACGCTGCCAGACTGCCTCCCCAGAAATACAGAGAATCCCAGAGCCCAGCTGCACGTCCAGATGCTTCTACAAAGGAGACCGTAGGGGATAAGGGGGCCACTCGCATTGGTTTATCCCGGACACTGAAGAGGACGCCCTTGCAGGAAGCCAGTCGGCCCACGATGGTCAGGTCTATTCTTGGAACTTCTCCTCGGCCTTCAGGGCCCCGGCCCTGGGTGAATGGGGCTGCTGGCTGTCGGCCCCCAGCCGTGTCCTGGCAGCATTTGCTTGACTTCAGCGTCCACCGGGTGTGGATGCTTCTGTGAGAGACAAGGTGGGCGCGAGGCCAGCGGCCCCTCCTTCCAGCCATCTGGAGCTGAGAACCACCCATAGGAGGAAGCCTCGCTCCACAAGGGTCTCTCTGAAGTGTGCTCTCAAAGAGGCTCTTAGCTGGCCCTGGGCAGGGGGACAGCCTGTGGCCGAGGGGGCTCCTGTGGGCTCCAGCTGTCCAGACAGCCCTTCGTCGGTTGTTGGCTGGTGTGGCAGCCTTCGATGGACACACTGGAGCTGGTTCATGGGCAGCTGAACCTCTCTCCTCCTCAAAGCCGAGACACCATAGCGATCGTGAGGCCCCTGCCCAAGGAGGTGCGAGGGCCGCTGGGCAGTGGGGCCAGCACAGGGAGCGCCACTGGGAAGGCAGGAAGAGGCAGCGCTGAGGAAGTGGGCCTGCAGGCCTGGCCCTGCGAGATGAAGATGGGAGCTCGGGAGCATTTGGGGCGCCTCTCCTTGCCGGGCTGTGCTGGGCGCTCTCCCCTGTGTTTTCTCTCCTGCTCCCCACAGCTCCTGGCTCAGGTAAGGACTGTGTAGGACCCTCCTTACCCGTGGTCAGTGGAGCACTTTCAGATTCTCACCATCCCCATCACCGCTGGGGTCTGGAGTTTCAGGCCCCAACACCTGCCGGAGACAAGCCCTCCCCCTCCCCACTTCCTTTCCTCCCTCCCTCTCCCCCCCCCTCCTTCTGTCTAACTCAGTGGTTCTCAGACTTTCCAGTGCGTGGGATCAGTTATGGGTCTGGCTTCCCACACCCAGAACGTGGTGGCCTGGAGGTAATTTAGGGAACTTTCAGGGCTCTTTGCCTGTACGTGATTTTTATCCCACACAGATGCTGAAACCTGGCATCCGCATAAGGTGAAACCCCAGTTCCGTCTTGGTGAAGTGAAGCCCGTGAAAGAGCTTAACGAAGGTAAAAGACTATTTTTTAAATGAGCTACTTGAGTGAAGGAGGAGCACCAGTGTCTGGAGTGCAATGAAGGGTCGTCCCAGGTGACTGAACTCCTGTGGCCACTGAGGGTGAGGGGAGAGTGCGACCAGCACACGGCCCCCACCCCCGGAAGATAGCGCGCAGGTGGATTGACGTGGAGATGTGTGCGTGAG
>NC_060267.1:101062834-101063878 GCF_021613505.1 Equus quagga | reverse complement strand
ATAGCGCGCAGGTGGATTGACGTGGAGATGTGTGCGTGAGCCCCTGCCGTCGTGCCTCCAGAGGGCCCAGTCGTGCTCGCCGGCTGTGTGATCAGGGCAAGTTACTTGAGTCTCTGAGTCAGGGTGGAGTCCCTCACACCCAGCTTGGCTCTCGGGTGTGGTGTGGCCACGCTCAGCGTGGCAGCCAGGACCCGGGGAAACTCTGTGAAATTCTGGCATCAGGAAGGTCACCGGGTCCCGTGGCAGTCGTTTTATTGTGGTAAATACAGATTCGGCCAGAGGGGTCATCGTCTGAGATGCTGCCCGCCCCCCCCCCCCCCCCGCCGTGGGGAGCCTGGCTGTTTGAAGGGAACCGTTGCCCCCATTTCTGAAACATGGAGTTATGGGAACTGGGTTAGAACATGCCAGTCACTCTGTCCTGAATCCAGCAGATGCCGTTTGTCATGAACAGTGGGGAGATTTTGGACTCAACTTGGTGCCCTTCCCATTTCGGAAGAGGAGGATGAACCGTCAAAGCCCGCGTGGGCCTGGAAGCCAGCTGCTGAGGGAGGTCATGCCCTCCAGGCTTGGGCAAGGGGGCTCTGGGTATGCGTCTGAGGCGCAGCTGCTGCGCCGTGGTTAGAGAGCGTCAGAGCTGACTCCCTGCCTGCAGACGTTGCGGAAGGAGGGGGGAGCTTGCTCTGGAGCAGCCTGTGGTCTAGCCTGTTGGCCTGGCTCTGGGGGGCCAGGTCAGCCCTAGAAAGGCTTCAGCTTACACATTTAGAGAAACCTGCTGCTGCTGCTGTGTGTGGCCTCTGCTTAACGAGGTCCTGGGATTCAGCTTTTTCCAAACCCCCAAATGTCAGAGCCAGAAAGCAAAATGTCTCATGGTCAGTTAGATTTGGGGAGTTCCGGGTCCATTGAGTTTCTTTGCTGTGGGGCCTCCCAGAGCCTTTAGTGAGCTGATGGGCGTGCGGATAGCGCTGATGGACAAGATGAAGTTGATGGACAAGTGAAGTTGATGGGCGTGCAGGTAATGTCGATGGACGAGTGAAGCTGATGGAC